>NC_133151.1:4794790-5094790 GCF_048418815.1 Hemitrygon akajei | reverse complement strand
GGCAGCATCTATAAAAAAGAGTAAACAGTCGACATTTCAGGCTGAAACCTTCATCAGGACTGAAAAAGATGTGGGGGGGGATCAGGCTAAGAAGGTGGGGGGGGGAAGAAGTACAAGCTGGCAGGTGATAGGTGAAACTGGGAGGGGAGTGAAGTGCTGGGAAGGTGATTGATGGAAGAGATTAAGGGCTAGAGAAGGGGGAATCTGATAGGAGAGGGTAGAAGACCATGGAAGAGAGGTAAGGGGGAGGAGCACCAGAGGGAGGTGATGGGCAGGTAAAAAGAGAAGGTGTGAGAAGGAATTTGCACTCTGACAGTTTCACATTCAGTCCAGATGTGGCACATACTGAAGATGAACTATATTGTCTTAAAATCTCAACACATAACTCACTCACAACATCCTTAGCTACCATCCGAGGCTGGACTTCATTATCTGCATCCTTGACTTTCTGACTATAATCAACTTCCCTATCTATAACATCTCTGAATGGAAAGACTGATAAAACTCCCAAGTGCCAACCTTTGCTCAGTGGTAGGGGATTATGCAAATATCTTGCCGTAAATGTGGTGGAAGTGTAAAGCTGCAGTTTCCCTCAGAGCACAGACAAAGATATAAATCCCTTGAAGTACAAATTGCTACTTTAAAATCACAATTATATGTTTGAATCGGAATGATATATTTTGTGCAAATAAAAAGATTTGTGCTAAAATACAGCTGCAAAGGCACAGACTGATAAGTTGTGTGTTCTTAAGAAACCACTTTTTCTGTTTTCTCAGTTCTTTCCTTTTGCCATTCTTGAACTGATTGTATTTCTGGATCCTTATTGCCTTTGTTCAATCCTGATGTCAGTCATGTACAGGGAAATGACATGCTGAACGTTTTCAAACAGCCCAGTGCTGAAGAATTAGATCACGTTAACTGAAATTTACCGCTGTGCTTTTCTGATTGATACTGCAGTCTTAATGTCAATCTACAGGCAAATAATCCCAAGAGCTCAGCAGAGAATGTCCATTTTCCTCCTAACAGGGATATCAACATAATTCAATACTGTCGCACCATATCTTTACAGGATTCCTTTGCGTTTCAGGGTATAAGCACTAGAGAACTTGACGTTTCTTCACTGGATCCCCACAAGACTTTGCTTCAAATTTTAATCTCAAATAACACTCTTAATTATATCAGTAACTTGCCAAAAGCTAATGAAAACATTTGGCTCTCAAGGTAGTATAATTTGATGAAATTATCAGCAATACCGTAGGTTTCGGTTTTACAGTTATTTTCCAATTTTCATTGTGTCAGGCACGTGCTCTTCAAGCTACAGAGTGTAATTGAGCACTTTGGGGTCAGTAGAGATTCTACCAGCATAAAACTGTTAGATTTTACTCCAATAGTTATGATAATGTTGCTGGATCTTGCTGCACAGGTGATGCTTAAGCAATGGTAACACTAAAAGATTCCCCCACCCCTCCATCCATTCCCCACTTAGATCTTTCACTTCTCACCTGCCTATTACTTCCCCTCCGTCCCTTCCTCCTTCCCTTTCACCTATTCTCCACCCTCCTCTCCTCTCAAATTCTTTCTTCTCCAGCCCTTGACTTTTCCCACCCACCTAGCTTCACCCCATCACCTTCCAGCCATCCTCCTTCCCCTCGCCCCCACATTTTTATTCTGGTATTTCCCCCTTCCTCCTCAGTCCTGAAGAAGGATTTTGTCCCGTAGTTTTGACTGTCTACTCTTTCTCATAGATGCTGCATGACTTGCTGAGTTCCTCCAATGTTTTGTGTGTTTTGAGTTAGTGATTGTTGGCCACTCCCTGCCTATGACGCCGCTAGCATTTTGGGCAGCATTGAAGGTCCTCCCTCTGTTTGTCATTGGCCATCTTCTCCATTGTGCCCAGGTGTGGTTCACGGTCCTCACTTACACCTCTACGGTACGGCACCAAGTTGCCTTTGGTCTCCTGTAGTTCCTCTGCCCTTCAGGGGTCCAATGAGAGCTGCCTTGATGATGGAGCTGACCTCTCTTCTCATCACCTAGCCAATCCATCTCCAATGTTTCCTCATGATGATTGTGGCCAAGTCCTCTTGACAACAATGAAGGAGAACGACATGGTTGGCGATCTTTCTTTGCCAGAAAATACTGAGGATCTTCCAGGGGCTCGTGGTGTGGAATGACGGCAGCCTGGCAAGGTCGCTCTCTGTCACGTGCCAGCATTCTGACCGGTACAAGAGCGTGGACAGAACACAGCTGATTCTTGGCAAGTGGCCAAGGAAATGTGATGCTTACTTTTGTCTCACTGCCTGAGCACAAAAGACCCTTGCAAATAACTGATGGTTCCTCAGCAATGTCAGAAACAAGATAGTTATTACAAGAATATACCCTATCATTTATTCTATCATTTCATTCTTAAGCATTTCACTGAATAGAACAGCTACTGCTAAATTGTAGGCAGTTTGGTGGGATGTACTAGTAACCTAATTTACCTCAGACTTCAGAGAGAGGGTTCCGATGAAGGGTCCTAATCCCAAACGCGAATTGTTTCTTGTTCTACAGATGCTATCTGACCAGCTGTGTGTTTCTGGTATTTTCAGTTCTTTTACTCTGGAAAGAGAACGTGCTTAGAAGAGTGCCATTAATAGCAAACGCACGTTTCTCCTGGGTTCGGCTGTACTTCTGAACATAAACTCAGTGACCACTTATTTAAATACCGCCTGTACCTAATAAAGTGGCCACTGAGTGTACGTTCGTGGTCTTCTGCTGTTGTAGCCCATCCACTTCAAGGTTTGACGTGTTGTGCATTCAGAGATGCTCTTCTGCACACCAGTATTGTAACACGAAGTTATTAAGTTACTGTCTCCTTCCTATCAACTCGAACCAGTCTGGCCATTCTCTGATCTCTCTCATTAACGCAATGTTTTTTCCCCCCCCCACAGAACTGCTGCTCACTGATAGTTTTTGTTCTTCACACCATTCTCTGTAAACTCTGGAGACTGTTGTGCATGAAAACCCCGGGGGATTGGCAGTTTCTAAGATAAATCACCCTGTGGCACAGTCATTCCACGGTCAAAGTCGTTTAGATCATTTTTCTTCCCCATTCTGATGTTTGGTCTGAACAACAACTGAACCTTTTGACCATATCTGCATGCTTTTACGCACTAAGTTGCTGCCACATGATTGTCTGATTAGATATTTGCATTAACGAGCAGATGTATAGGTGTACCTAATAAAGTTGCCACTGAGTGCAAATCCTCAACCTATCTTGTTCAGGCAGCAGAGGAGACCCCCCTCTTCAAAGGTTTCCTGACCTACTATTGGTTTTGATAAATATGCTTATGGTCCCCTAATTAAGTAGAGCTCTCCGTACAATATCGGTGTTGGAAGTCATTCCCAATAATGACATCCTCTCTCCAGCTTCAGGTCTGAGTGCCTGCAAAACCGATGCTTTGAAAACAGGGATCTGATCAGTAAATGTAACGTTGGCCAAACTGGGGGAAAACGATCCACAAGGATCCATGGACATCAACTGGCTGTCAGGCAGCATGACCAACTCTCCCTATTCTCTACCCATGAAGATCGAGAGGGGTACAAACTTGACTGGGCATCAGTGAGAGTCATGGCGCAAGCGAACACACGGTGTGCGAGAGAATTCCTAGAAGTGTGGCTTTCTTCAAACAATTCTCTAAATAAACACGTAGACCTCGATCCTGTTTATGAGTTTACGCAATTCCAGACCACAACGCATAACGCACAACGCACAACGCACAACGCATAAAGTTCACCACACAGCCAATCAGCGACAAAACTTCCTCCCCACATTATAACTGAGTTTCCGTAATGCCGACCAATCAGCTGATTGATAAGTATATGAGGACACATCACACAATCATCAGGGCACTGACGATGTCTCCTCGGATAACGACTCAACCCAAACCGGGGATCCTTTCATTCCGTTTCAACTCAAAGCCACCCAAGTAACAAACGTACAGAATGAGATGAAAAAGCATGTGAATGCTTTAAAAAAATATTGTTTTTGCAGTCACCTTCCTCTGGAACAATGAAGAGCAATGTCAGATGAGTAGCATAAATAAAGAAATCACCATTTAGAGGTTTGTACAGCGAAACTGGATGATCATAAAAGCAGTGAGCGAAGTTTTTCATCCCATTAGACGCTGCTACCATCATCATGTTCAATTCTACAAATGTTCTAACTCTGTTGCCTCATCCTTCTTCTCCCCTCCTCGCAATTACTTTCAATTGCTAATTGTAATTCAAGGCTCGCCGAAACAATTTTGCCTCATTTAAAGCATAATGAAATAAACTGTGCAGCGAACAAAACATTGTTACTTGAGCAGAGGAAAAAAAAATAAATTTTATCGTACTGTTATTTTTGCAGCACAGCTGGCTGGTCCCAAATTTCTCGTAAAGTAGGGGAAAATATGCTCTCACACAGTAATGAATCGTGTAAAACATCACTGCTTTTTCGTATACTTTTGTCGTGCTCAGAAATGAGCATTGTAAAGCAGTAAAGCTGATCAGCGGCTACTTTGGTTTGTTCATTTATGGATATACGAGGTTAGGAATGGTGACTGTGAGCTGGAAGGTGGGTTTCTTTTCTCCCCCAACCTTTTTTTTTAGTGGCTTCTTTTGTGTCAAATTTTCCTTCAGTTTTCTGAAATAATATCAGTGATCAGAGTTAGGATAGTGAAGGAATCGGGATAATGCAGCAAATGAAACAGGTACCTCTTCTATCTAATGAGCACACACTCACACTAAGTGTGTGCTCATGATCTTCTGCTGCTGTAGCCCATCTACTTCAAGGTTCAATGGGTTGTGCGTTCAGAGATGCTCTTCTGCACACCACTGTTGTAACGGATGGTTATTCGAGTTACTGTCGCCTTCCTGTCAGCTTGACCCAGTCTGGCCATTCTCCTCAGACCTCTCTCATTAACAAGGCATTTTCATCCACACAACTGCCACTCATTGGATGTTCATTTGTTTGTAACACGATTCTCTGTAACTGTACAGCAGGGCGTCCCAACTTGGGGTCCATGGGTGCCTCGGTTAATGGTAGGGGTCCATGGCATAAAAAAGTTGGGAACCCCTGCTCTAGATACAGTTGTGCATGAAAATCCTAGGAGATCAGCAGTTTCTGAGATACTCAAACCACCCCATCTGGCACCAACAATCATTCCACTGTCAAAGTCACTGAGATCACATTTCTTCCCCATTCTGATGTTGGTCTGAGCAACAACTGAACCTTTTGACCACATCCACATCCTTTTATACATTGAGTTTCTGCCACGTGATTGGCTGATTAGATATATGCATTAACAAGCAGGTGTACCTAATAAAGTGGAGATTGAGTGTACTAGCCATAATACCATTGAATGGCTTAGGAGGCAGGAAAGGCCAAATGGCCTACTCCTGTGTATATCTAATATATTCTGATTCAGTTTCTGATATATCTCATATGTCATGTGTAAAACCAACAACAGATATAGATGAGGTATAAAGGATTATCCATCTAGGCTGAAGAGAGGAAATTTTTTGGCACAGATAGTTAAACCTTCAGAAAGTTTTCTGTGAATGTTCTGGATGCTTAGCCATTGACTGTGTTTAAGGGTGAAGGACCACAAGCATTAGGGGATACTGGGATTGAGTGAGACAATGAAGGCATGGGATTAGCTGTGATCTGATTGAAAGACGGAGGGAAAAGGTTGTATTCACTAGAATTTAGAAGAATGAGGGGTGACCTAATTGAAACCTATTGAATGGTGAAAGGTCTTTGATAGAGTGGATGTGGGGAGCATGTTTCTTATGGTTGGAGAGGAAGTTTCTTATGGTGGGAGAGTCTAAGACTAGAGGACACAGCCTCAGAATAGAATGGAGATGATGAGGAATTTCTTTACCAGAGAATGGTGAACCTGTGGAATTTTTTGCCACAGGCAGCTGTGGAGGCCAAGTCTTTATGTATATTTAAGGCAGAGGTTGATAGCTTCTTGATTGGTCAGTGCATGAAGGGATACGGGGAGAAGGCGGGAGATTGGGGCTGAGAGGGAAAATGGACCAGCCGTGATGAAATGGCGGAGCAGACTTGATGGGCCAAATGGCCTAACTATGGTATTCCTGGTCTTGTTGGCTGATGGGTCAAAGTGTTGCATGTAATACGTACCCAGAGATTCATTTTCCTGTGGGCATATTCAACAAATCTACAGTACAGTAACTATAACAGAACCAGTGAAAGATCATTCAGACCAGAAATTTCAACCAGAGTGCAGAAGACAACAAACTCTGCAAATGCAAAAAGAAGAAACAATAAATAGGCAATCAATATTGGAAGAGTAGTTCAAAAGAGGTATATTTAAAAGAATTTTTCGAACGATTTTCTCCAGCCCGCAGAACGTCGCCAATGATCACCGGCGCCATCTTGCATCATATTCACCATGAAACTGAGTGCAGCAATTAAGTTTTTTTTTATTACTTAGGGAGAGATAAATTCTTTGATCATTGTGTGTATTTTGTGAGTGAGAAAACTTCTGTACTTTGTAAAAAAATAGGAGATAACAAAGCACCAGCAGGGCATCACACAAAGTTGACAGCATCCCTGGCATGACCTGCATTTACTGCTCATCCCTAATTAGTTTTGCATTAATTAGCTGGGTCAGCTATTTTAGAGATTACTTTAAGAGTTAACATTGCTCGTGTCACACATAGCCTGGCTTTGATACGAATGGGAGGCTTGGATAGATGAGTTTTTCTGACGATGTACAGAGGTTTCATACTCATTATTACTGATAGCAATTTGTAATTTCAAATAATTGAATTTAAATTCGCTACCTGCCATGCTGAGATTTGAATTACTATCTCCAGATCACTGACGCAGGCCCTGAATTACTTGTCCCATTGCGTAAATACCATACTACAGCATCATACAGGAAGACCATTTGTGAGAGGGAAAAGGCAATGCTGAGTGAAGCTAGAGACAGAGTTGGATGCACCATAGCTGTAGCAGAGAGTTCGCTATTCTGTTATCTCCTAACGACATAAGTGGCTATGAAGCTCCACTCCCTGTAGAGATTAATACCTTTAATGCACACTTTGAAGGGGAGAATAACACTACGTCTGTGCGAATCCCCTGCGATCACCTCTCGGATGCTGATGCCCGAACATCCTTCAAGTGGCCCTGACAGTGTAACTGGAGACCTGTGCCGATCAGCTGGCTGGAGTATTCAAGGGCATCTCCAACCTCCCACTGCTCGATTTTCACCTGCTTCAGAAGGGCAACAGTCATTCCAATTCCCAAGAAGAGCATGGTGAGCTGATTCAATGACTGTTGCCCTGGTAGCGCTCACATGTACCATAATGAGGTGTTGTTTATGGCTGGAATTAACTCCAGCCTGAGACAGGAGTAAGGATCTGGGCCTGCCGCAATCTACCTACTGCCACCATAGGTCAACAGGAGATACTGTCTCTCTGTTTATCCACTCTTCTTTGGAGCACACAGGCAATTACATCAGGCTACTGATTATTTATTACAGTTTGGCGTTCAGTATCATCAAGTGCTCAGTATAACCACCAGGCTTGAAGATTTGAGCCCCTGTACCTTCCTGCCTTAACGGGATCCTCAGTTTCCTGAATGGGAGGCCACAGTCAGTGCGGATCAGTAATAACATCCGCTGTTCGCTGGACTATCGACACCGGTGTACGTCAAGCAGGCCACAACCTCAACCGCAGTGCAGTGCAGAGCACAGTAAACATCACGGAGCAGTGAGCAGGACCGGCCCGACCTGACTCCCTGCCATCTGGCTCAGCGTTTAAGTCAGTACTGTGGTTCTGATTTGGAGCGCAATTCCGTCAATAAACGTGCTGAACATTTAGGTTGATGCCATTAGTTTCACTTCACTAGCCATAAACATCACTCAGGCAATCTACTACATTCTTTCACAAAGCTCATACACGGTGCCTACCATGGAGCATTTGGCCATTATTCAGCTGCCCGTTTGATCTTGCCTTTTCTGCCCTCCTTTCTGGAAAAAAAACACCTCAGGTTTCTTTAACCTTGAATTTGCTGCTGTGAGAGGGACTAAGCAGACAGTATGGCAAGAGAGGCCAAGCACTTTATCCCAGCAAAAGGAACATTCAATACTTTCCACTGTTGTTCTTCAATACCTCGGGCTAGCAAGTGCAGATCTCGGCATTGTACTCGAGATAAAATGCATAGCTACGTGGGGAGCAGAAAAAAGGTGAAAACTGAACCAGAAAAGGCACTTCTTGTCTCTTTCTTGAGCATCATTTATAAATTGTTTGAGGTTTAACTCAAAGGTAGCTCCCATTGAACCAGGTTTAGCACATTTACAGACAGGTAAGTGTTTGACTCAAGCACTTAGTGATCATGTTGCCGGTAAATATTCCTATTTCAAACTTCCCCGGTCCTTTGACAAAAGTGAAATGCAGGTAGTCTTGCTCATGGATCTTGAACAAGTTCCTTATTCTCAGCATCAGAATCAGGTTTAATATCACTGGCATATGTCATGCAATTTGTTGTTACACTGCAATACATAACAATACAACACTGTAAATTACAGTAATAAAATAAATAGATAAATAAATAGTGCAAAAAGTAGTGAGGTGCTGTTCATGGGTTCAATGTCCATTCAGGAATGGGATGGCAGAGGGGAAGAAACTGTTCCTGAATCATTGAGTGTGTGCCTTCAGGATCCTGTACCCCCTCCCTGATGGCAGAGGGGAAGAAGCTGTCCCTGAATCGTTGAGTGTGTGTCTTCAGGCTCCTGTACCTCCTCCCTGATGGCAGAGGGGAAGAAGCTGTTCCTGAATCATTGAGTGTGGGCCTTCAGGATCCTGTACCTCCTCCCTGATGGCAGAGGGGAAGAAGCTGTTCCTGAATCGTTGAGTGTGTGTCTTCAGGCTCCTGTACCTCCTCCCTGATGGCAGAGGGGAAGAAGCTGTTCCTGAATCATTGAGTGTGTGCCTTCAGGCTCCTGTACCTCCTCCCTGATGGCAGAGGGGAAGAAGCTGTTCCTGAATCATTGAGTGTGTGTCTTCAGGCTCCTGTACCTCCTCCCTGATGGCAGAGGGGAAGAAGCTGTTCCTGAATCGTTGAGTGTGTGTCTTCAGGCTCCTGTACCTCCTCCCTGATGGCAGAGGGGAAGAAACTGTTCCTGAATCGTTGAGTGTGTGTCTTCAGGCTCCTGTACCTCCTCCCTGATGGCAGAGGGGAAGAAGCTGTTCCTGAATCGTTGAGTGTGTGTCTTCAGGCTCCTGTACCTCCTCCCTGATGGCAGAGGGGAAGAAACTGTTCCTGAATCATTGAGTGTGTGCCTTCAGGCTCCTGTACCTCCTCCCTGATGGCAGAGGGGAAGAAGCTGTTCCTGAATCGTTGAGTGTGTGTCTTCAGGCTCCTGTACCTCCTCCCTGATGGCAGAGGGGAAGAAACTGTTCCTGAATCATTGAGTGTGTGCCTTCAGGCTCCTGTACCTCCTCCCTGATGGCAGAGGGGAAGAAGCTGTTCCTGAATCACTGAGTGTGTGTCTTCAGGCTCCTGCACCTCCTCCCTGATGGCAGAGGGGAAGGAGCTGTTCCTGAATCACTGAGTGTGTGTCTTCAGGCTCCTGTACCTCCTCCCTGATGGCAGAGGGGAAGGAGCTGTTCCTGAATCGTTGAGTGTGTGTCTTCAGGCTCCTGTACCCCCTCCCTGATGGCAGAGGGGAAGAAACTGTTCCTGAATCATTGAGTGTGTGCCTTCAGGCTCCTGTACCTCCTCCCTGATGGCAGAGGGGAAGAAGCTGTTCCTGAATCACTGAGTGTGTGTCTTCAGGCTCCTGTACCTCCTCCCTGATGGCAGAGGGGAAGAAGCTGTTCCTGAATCGCTGAGTGTGTGCCTTCAGGCTCCTGTACCCCCTCCCTGATGGCAGAGGGGAAGAAGCTGTTCCTGAATCGCTGAGTGTGTGTCTTCAGGCTCCTGTACCTCCTCCCTGATGGAAGCAATGAAAACAGCGTACGTCCTGGGTGATGGGGGTCCTGAATGATGGATGCCGCCTTTTTGAGGCATTGTTGCTTGAAAATGGTCCTGGATGCTGGGAGGCTTGTGCCAATGATGGAGCTGACTGAGTTCTTGACAGCGTGTTTGCTCCAGGCTTTATTCTTATTCACTATCCAAAGTGACGTGGAGAAGACAGCAGGACCAGAAGCATTTTCTTGAAAGCGTATGGGAAGCTGGGACTTTAGAGTGGTGTTAATGGATGCTAGTGATCTATAAATTGCACAAGGCCTCCATGTGTCTCAGTATTTCAACAGATATGAGGAAGGGTAGTGATGCGAGCTATTGAACTGCAGTTAACCTTAAGGTTTCAACGAATACCCATGTAGTCATGTTCAGCTAAATAACAATGAATTTTGTATGGAAAGATCTAATTGGTGGTGGATTATCAGAGAGTAGGAGCAAAGGTTTGTAGTACCTCGATATTGGCACTCTCCACTCAGTAGCCATTTTATTAGATACCTCTTGTACCTAATGAAATGGCCACTGAATGTATATTCATGGTCTTCTGCTGCTTCAAGTTTTGGTATGATTCAGAGATGCTCTTCTGCACACCAGTGTTGCAATGGGTGGTTATTTGACTTACGGTCACCTTTCTGTCAGCTTGAACCAGTCTGGCCATTCTCCTCCGACCTCTCTCATTAACAAGGTGTTTTCACCCACAGAACTGCCGCTCACTGGAATTATTTTCTTTTCCGCATCTTTCCCTGGAAGTTTCAGAGACCGTTGTGCATGAAAATCCCGGGAGATAAGTAGTTTCTGAGGCACTCAAATCACCTCGTGTGCCACCAACACTCATTCCTCGGTCAAAGTCACTCAGATGACATTCCTTCCCCATTCTGATGTTTGGTCTGAACAACAACTGAACCTCTTGACCACGGCTGCATGATTTTATGCACTGAGTTGCTGCCACGTGATTGGCTGATTAGATATCTGCATTAATGAGCAAGTGTGCCTAATAAAGAGGCCACTGGGTGTAGTGTAATACTTGCAAATACATGGATTATGTTAATCTGTGCTTTGCCTTGGCTACAACCTTTCACAAACAGTTAAGGATGGTTAGTGATCTGTCAAGAGTCACTTCATGATATGTTGCTATTGTGCCACGCAGAAATTTCCTTCTGTAGAACAATATATAGGTGCTGCCATTGTTAAGAGTGCTGTGGATTAGAACGCTGTGACCACGGCTTTCGCTGTATTTGGCTTTCAGCCTCCACTTTAGTTAATGCTCTTAGATGCACTGTCTCGCTGCCCTCCTGGTCCTTGAAGCTTTTTGCCTGTATTGTAAGTGCACATCGTAAGAGCAGGCAAGCCTTCTCATCGTTTTTTAGCTGGCATGTCACTTGTACATGTATTAAAGAGAATACAGTCGAACCTCCCTATCCGCGGGTTCCTCACGCGCGGATTCAAACAACTGCGGATCGGGAAGACCCGGAAGTTCTCTCTCCAGCACTCGTTGTTTGAGAATTGTTTGCCTCGCGTCTCGTCCGTTCGCTACTTGTGAGTGAGAGGAAGGAGTTTAATGCGAGGAAGGAGTTTAAGGCTAGTAAGGGATGGCTGGCTAGCTATGTAAAGTGCTACAGCCTCAAGAACTTAAAGATCACGGGAGAATCAGGATCGGCAGCGTTCCCAGAAGAGCTACGATGGTTGCATCTGTACCGAACATGTACAGACTTTTTTTTCTTGTCATTATTCCCTAAACAATACAGTATAACAACTATTTACATAGCATTTACATTGTATTAGGTATTATAAGTAATCTAGAGATGATTTAAAGTACACGGGAGGATGTGCGTACGTTATATGCAAATACTATGCCATTTTATATAAGGGACTTGAGCACCTGCGTTTTTTGGTATCCGCGGGGGGTCCAGGAACCAATCCCTCGCGGATAAGGAGGGCCAATTGTAGAAGCAAAATCTGTCCCTCGGGTTACCTGGTGCTAAAGGTTTAGGGTTAGCTAATCTTATCAGGATTGAAATAAGCTACAGAGAGTTGAAATCTTAGTCAGCTGCATCATGGGCACTAGTCTCCATCGTATCCACGACGTCTTCAAGAAGTGATGCCTCAAAAAGGTAACATCCATCATCGAGGACCCCCATCACTCAGGTCATGTTCTCTTATTATTACCATCAGGAAGGAGGTACAGGAGCCTGAAGGCACACACTCAACGATTCAGGAACAGCTTCTTCCCCTCTGCCATCAGGAAGGAGGTACAGAAGCCTGAAGGCACACACACAACGATTCAAGAACAGCTTCTTCCCCTCTGCCATCAGGGAGGAGGTACAGGAGCCTGAAGACACGCACTCAACGATTCAGGAACAGCTTCTTCCCCTCTGCCATCAGGAAGGAGGTACAGAAGCCTGAAGACACACACTCAACGATTCAGGAACAGCTTCTTCCCCTCTGCCATCAGGGAGGAGGTACAGGATCCTGAAGACACACACTCAATAATTCAGGAACAGCTTCTTCCCCTCTGCCATCAGGGAGGAGGTACAGGATCCTGAAGACACACACTCAACGATTCAGGAACAGCTTCTTCCCCTCTGCCGTCTGATTTCTGAATGGAAGTTGAACCTGTAAACACTACCTCACTACTTTTTTATTTATATTTTTGCACCACTTATTTAATTTAACTATTTAATGTACAAACGTTTGTATCTATACTTACTGTAATTTGCACTTTTTCTCTATTTTTTTGTATTGCATTGTACCTCTGCCACAAAGACAACAAATTTCACTACGTACGTTGGTGACATTAAACCGGATTCTGATTCTGATCTAGCATTCAAAGAAGGTTCATGAAAATGAATCTGGGATTGAAAGGCTTATGATATGAGGAGCATTTGATGGCTGTGGGCCTGTATTCACTGGAATGCAGAAGAAAGAAAGGTGAGCTCATTGAAACCTATCAAATATTGAAAGGCCTTGATAGAATGGATGTAGAGAGGATGTTTCCAAGGGTGGGAGAGTCTTAGATCACAGGACTCAGCCTCAGAATAGAGGGACGTCTATTTAGAACTGAGATGAGGAGCAATTTCTTTAGACAAAATGGTGAATCTGGGGAATTTGTTGCCACAGGCGGCTGTGGAGGCCAAGTCGTTTGCTATATTTAAGGCAGAGTTTGATAGGTTTCGATTAGTCAGGGGAGAAGGCAGGAGATTGCAGCTGAGAGGGGAATGGATCACAAGATCACAAGACAAAGGAGCAGAAGTAGGCCATTCAGCCCATCGAGTCTGCTCCACCACTCCACCATGAGCTAAACTATTCTCCCGTCTAGTTCCAATTTCCGGCTTTTTTCCCATATCCCTTGATACCCTGACTAATTAGATACCCATCAATCTCCTCAAAAACCCTCAATGATCGGGCCTCCACAGCTGTATGTGGCAACGAATTCCATAAATCCACGACCCTCTGGCTAAAAAAATTTCTCCTCATCTCTGTTTTAAATGGGTACCCTCTAATTCTAAGACTGTGACCTCTTGTCCTGGAAACAGCCTTTCCACATCTACTCTGTCCAACCCTTTCAACATTCGAAATGTTTCTATGAGATCCCCTCTCATTCTTCTATACTCTAATGAATACAATCCAAGAGCCGATAAACACTCCTCATATGTTAGTCCCTGCATTCCAGGAATCAATCTAGTGAATCTTCTCTGAACTCTCTCCAACATCAGCACATCCTTTCTAAGATAGGGGGCCCAAAACTGCACACAATATTCACAAAAGGGTCTTGGCCCGAAACGCCGACAGTGCTTCTCCTATAGATGCTGCCTGGCCTGCTGTGTTCCACCAGCATTTTGTGTGTGTTGTTTGAATTTCCAGTGTCTGCAGATTTCCTCGTGTTTACACAGTATTCCAAATGGGGTCTCACCAGTGCCCCATAGAGCCTCATCAACACCTCCTTACTCTTATACACTATTCCTCTTGAAATGAATGCCAACATAGCATTCGCTTTCCTTACTGCCGACCCAACCTGGTGGTTAACCTTTAGGGTATCCTGTACGAGGACCCACAAGTCCCTTTGCACTTCCGATTTTTGAATTTTCTCCCCATCTAAATAATAATTAGCCATGATGAAATGGTGGAGAAGACTGGATAGGCCAAATGGCCTGATTCTACTCCTATATCTTATCTCATTAGTGCACTCTCATGTTTTGATTGCTTAAAACTGTCCACATAAATTGAAAGGACTTGGAATGACTGATCATGAGTTGTGCTCATAAGATTAGGGGTAGGGTTAATCCTAAACAGGGCAAATAATGCTTGAACTTCATCGTCAAGGACTTGTCTGCCACCAATCTGTAGATGCCAAAAGCTTCTCATAGTGAAAGACACGTTGGCAGTGGGACTAAATCTTTGGCAAAGTAGCTGTACAATGAATTTATAGTTAGTATGGAATAACGGGGTCAACTGTAGTTCTTCAGTTCAAGAGTCAATATCCCTGCTTTGAAATCCTTTGCCAGATTAGTGGGTTATCACCATTGCCACAAAAACTCGAGGAGCTACTTTTAGACATCTACAAATTATATTTTTGCAAATACCAACAAATGGCTCCAAGAGTTACCTTTTGCCAGCCCTAAAGAGGTAGTTGATGAAACCATGGTTTATTTTCTGCCATTTTGATAATTCTTTCACCTTCCACACGTCCATCTGAGAAAATCACATTTGGAGTAAAAATATAATTTTGCTGCATTCTTCACAGTTTAATGCATTCTCGTTTGAAAGATTTGCATTGGGTTCTGAATCTAATTGTCACTGCTCCCTGCCCTTAGAACAGGCTAACAAAATGACATCCACTAAAAATTATTTTCAAATTACTTCAAATGTTATGTGGGTGGGAAGAGGAAAGCGGGGAATAGGAATTTGGTTGGTGAGATACAACTGATATCGTTCCCTGAAGGATAAGCATGGGCGCTCCTTATTGTGAAGACTTTGAAAGTTATCACATCAGGGAATAAAGGTTGCTTCTGTCAAATCAAGAACAGTAAAATCCAAGGAGGTCCATGGGAAATTAAAGGATGGAGCAAAACTTCATTTGCTTGATACTTATGATATCATCCTTTAAAAAAAAATGTGTTCTAAAGCAAAGGAGCTGCCACATACTGACTCTCTAAAATCATTCACTTTGAGAGAGAACCAGAATTGTGTTTAATATGACTGGCATATATCGTAAAATGTTTTGCGGTAGCAGTACATTGCAATACATAATAAAACGTTATAGAACTTAGAAAAGTACAGCACAGGAACACACCATTCGGCTCATAATGTTATGCTGAACCAACTAAAAGGCAAATCAAAATCACCCAAACACTAATCACTCCTACCTAGACCTTCCTTACATCCATGTGCCTATCCAATTGTCCCTTAAAAGCCTTCAATATATTTGCCTCTACCACCATACCAGGCAGCGCATTCCAAGCATCCGCCACTCTCTAAGTAAAAAATTTACCCCTCACATCCCCCTTGAATCTACCCTCTCTCACCTTCAATGCATGCCCTCTGGTATTAGACATTTCAACCCCGGAGACAGATACTCTCTCTCCACTCCTATCTATGCCTCTCATAATCTTTTAAACCTCCGTCAGATCTCCCTCAGCCTCTCGTGATAGCACATGCCCTTTAAACCCTGCAGCATCCTGGTAAACCTCTTTTGTACCCTCTCCAAAGCCCCAACAACCTTCCTACAGCAGGGTGACCAGAACGGGACGCAATACTCCAGCTGTGGCCTAACTAGAGTTTTATAAAGTTGCAACTTAACCTTTTGACTTTTGAACTCATTGGCTCGACTAATAAAAGCAAGTATTCCATAGCCTTCTTAACCAACTTATCGACCTGTGCAGACACTTTCAAAGAGCTATGAACTTGGACCCCAAGATCTCTCTGTTCAACAACACTATTAAGGATCTTGACTTTCCTGTATTCTGTGCAATTGATCCTTATATACAGTGGATTCTGGTTAATTGGATCATTGATTAATCAGGATAGCTGCTTATTTGGGACAACTCTTACAGACCAAAAAAACTAATCAAGAAAATAGCTGGGATTCCCTTCATTTATTTGTGACACTATGCCATTTAACTGTTGCCAAACAGGTTCTAACTAGCGCCAATTACGTTCACTTGTGTGGTTGTCAGACACTACACTGTGCTCAGAGCAAATAGTTTTAAATAGTGTCAGTTGCAGCTGCTTATGTTCAAAAAGAAATAATTTTTGTCATGAAAATTAGTGAGAAATAAGCAGTAAGAAAATTCAGAAGTTTTGCTCACCGCGATTTCAAGCATCCAGGCTGGGAGTTGCCAGAAATGGCCCAGAGTGAAAATGAAACAATTTCACCATTTCAACAAGTTAGGTACTACGAAGAATTTGAAGGTATTGACAATCATCTGGAATGTTACAATGAAAATGAAGATTTGAAGGATGCAATTGTCAAATGCATCGTATGTAGAACGAGCTTCCAGTAGAAGTGGTAGAGGCAGGTTTGATTTTGTCATTTAAAGTAAAATTGGATAGGTATATGGACAGGAAAGGAATGGAGGGTTACGGGCTGAGTGTGGGTCGGTGGGACTAGGTGAGAGTAAGCGTTAGGCATGGACTAGAAGGGCAGAAATGGCCTGTTTCCATGCTGTAATTGTTATATGAAGGCCATTATCTACACAAAGTGTTTGCACTGGTTTTGTTCATTTACAGTCAATCAAAAGAACGTGGCAGTATATGCTGTATTCCTCCTTCGATAACGTAATGCACAATTTTATAGAACTACACTAGAATTGATAAGTAAAAAAACATACAGCACAATACAGGCCCTTCGGCCCACAAAGCTGTGCCGAACACGTCCTTACCTTAGAAATTACCTGGGGTTACCCATAGCCCTCTATGTTTCTAAGCCCCATGTATCTATCTAGGAGTCTCTTAAAAGACTCTATCATACGGGTCAATGTTCTGGTGTTCTAATTTATTCTGTGTTCAATTTAAATGCGTAATTTGTTATTCAGTTTGCCTTTTTTTTATAGCTTTTTAACTATTTTCATGAAAATTTGGCTAATCAGGACAGCTGCTTTAATGGGCCAAGGTGTGTGTGTGTGTGTGTGTGTGTGTGTGTGTGTGTGTGTGTGTGTGTGTGTGTGTGTGTGTGTGTGTGTGTGTGTGTGTGTGTGTGTGTGTGTGTGTGTGTGTGTGTGTGTGCGTGTGTGTGTGTGTATTTAATTCAGTAAGTAATGCAAGAGAGAGCAAAGAAGAAATAGTGAGGTCGTGTACATGGTTTCATTGTCCACGTTGAATCAGATGGCAGAGTGTGTGTGTCTTCAGGCTTGCATAGTGTGGCAGCTCTGAGTGACAACTAATCTGCTGGTTCTTACTGCTACTGGAAGAATGGAGTGCGGCCGCGTCCAGTTTGAGCTTGCCAGTGGCATTCCTGCTTTATATTTGCCCGGAGCAGCACCGTGACGTTGAAAGAAGCAGAGAAGCATGATCTGTGGCACTGGTACTCCCTCACTGACAATGCTGTCTGTGCCTGTGGCAATGAAGTCCTGCTGACTGCTGGAGTACAAAGCGAGTCTGAGCTGCAGATGGCGCTGCAGTGTCTGGGCTGAAGAAAGCTGGGTCAGATGCCGATCTGTGAATCCCTGAAGATAACGGCGAAGCTGTATAACGCCTCCTCCTCAAAATGAAAGGTTCTCTTTGAAAGGTGGATATTCTTGAGGGGGAGTAGGAATCTTTCCTTTTATAGGCGACTGCACAAAGCCGAAGGTTGTCACTTGATGTGCTGCGCACGGCTTTTGTATCTGCATATATCTGTGGCGGCTGATGACTTGACCCTAATGCCTACCGGGAAGCTGTCTGAGATTGGCTAAGAGGATTTATGGGAAATGTGTGGTATGACATTACACTTAGAAGCGATCTTGACCTCAGTAGTGGAAATGCATCGAATTAAACTGAAGTACTTGTAAGCCGATCTAGTCTCTGAGACACTTTGTTCATTACATTCAATCAGAAACTCAATTTTCTTTCTCCATTTCATTCCTAATTGATAAATATTAAGTAGTCTCAGATGGAACTGGGATGATTCAGTGCTGAGGTGGGGGGAATGGATTATTCAACACACTTTCTGATACCTGTAGTTGTAAAATATCTCATCAATAGAGATGCATGTTAGGGAGGCGTGGAAATGACTCTTGAAAAAACGGATATGACTCCATAATATATTGTTGGGGTTCAAAGTAGCTGGGTGGAAGCTACTCTGGATCTGGATGTGTCAGGCCAAAGATCCTGTTTCTGATCTGTAAATGGCTTCAGACAAAACACTCAGTGATTAAATTGAGTGGCTAATGCATTAACGTTCAAGTAAGTGGTATGTCATAGATTCATAGCCCACAGTTTATCTATGTAACAAAAGCTCATAATCACTCGTAGCACCGAGGAAAGATACTCTCTGGAGACCACTGCTTCTCCATAACATGACTGGTTCATGTTATCCATTAAGTTGTATTTGCTTACCAGCAACATTTCTGCCTTCCTTTTTATCCAGTGAATAGTAAATTTTATTTGTTGCTGTGTTGTGCGATTTTGTGCAGATAGCAAAAGACACAGCGCTAGATTCAGCTGAACTGAATATACTGGGTCTCGTGCGATGACAGTGATTTGGACTTTTGTATTCTGTGACTTTTGCTCTATTTTTGCTGTTCGCATAATTTGTTCTTTTTTTTCTTGCATGTTGCATGTTCACTCTTTTTCTTTGAAGGTTTGGCCCCGTGGTTTTCTTTGTTTCATGGCTGTCTGTTGTATACTGCATACAGAACATAGAACACAGAAATCTACAGCACATTACAGGCCCTTCGGCCCACAATATTGTGCTGACCATGTAACTACTCTAGAAACTGCCTAGAATTTCCCTAATGCACAGCCCTCTATTTTTCTAAGCTCCATGTGCCTATCTAAGAGTCTCTTAAAAGACCCGATGGCATCTGCCTCCACCACTGTCGCTGGCAGTGCATTCCACGCACCCACCACTCTCTGTGTGAAAAACTTGCCCCTGACAGCCCCTTGGTACCTATTTCCAGACACCTTAAAACTATGCCCCCTCGTGTTAGCCATTTCAGTCCTGGGGAAAAAGCCTCTGACTATCCACACGATCATTGCCTCTCATCATCTTATACACCTCTACCAGGTCACCTCTCATCCTCCGTCGCTCCAAGGAGAAAAGGCCGAGTTCACTCAACCTATTCTCATAAGGCAGGGGTGTCAAACTCAAATACACAGTGGGCCAAAATTAAAAAATCGGTACAAGTCGAGGGCTGGACTGGTTCAGCGTTTATTGCAAAACTTATTGAAATGAATTTATTACACATATTAACCTGGAACTAACAAAGCTTAGGTTATTGCCTACAAAAACAACATTGAACATTAAATAAATAAAAAATCAGTTGCATTTATTTCTTATGGCTTTATCTGCAGCTTTTCCGGAGTAATTTCTAATGAAAACATTTTTCCACAGGCCAACACTCTGTGATTCACACTAGTCTAAGCCAGATACTTGGCATCTCATCTTGGATGCAAGTTCATCAATGTTTGGAGTCAGGCTCTGAGCTGAGGAAATCCTCAGAATTGAGTGAAGGTGTTCATCAGAAAGACGACTCCTGTGTGATGTTTTGTTTATCTTCATCAAAGAGAACAGTTGTTCACACAGATATGTGCTGCCAAACATAGCGAGCATTTGAGCAGCTTGGGTACGCAGCTGGGGCATTGTGTCGGGAATGAAACGTAGAAACTGTGCAGCGCCCACCGAGTCATACTTTGCCTTGAGTGTGTCACTACATTGGAGTTCAATCAGCTCCATTTGTATGTTGGTTGGTGCGCTTTCCACATCAGCTGCAAATGGATTACTGAGCAGTTCAAACCTGCTTTTTTGGGCTTCAAAGTCGGCAAATCGCCGTGTGAAGTCGGCACCAAGTATGCTAAGTTTTTCAGCAAACTTTGCACGTGGGAACACTGTGGTAGAAACCTGCTCTTTCATAGTTTGGCAACATGGAAAATGGCTCAAGTTTTCTTGCTGCATCTGCGTCTCCCACAGGCGCAGCTTGGTTTTAAAAGCCCTCACTGCAGCGTACATGTCTGTGATCACACGACCCCGCCCCTGAAGCTGCAGGTTGAGCGCATTGAGATGGCTCGTGATGTCACACAGAAACGCCATTTCACAAAGCAACTTTTTATCCCGGAGCTCTGTTGTGTCTTTCCCTTTGCTTTCCATGAACTGACAGATCTCCTCACGCAACTCGAAACATCTTTTCAGCACTTTTCCTTGGCTTAACCATCGCACCTCTGTGTGATAGGGCAAATCATTATATTCTGAACCCAACTCCTCCAGAAACGACTTGAACTCGTGGTGATTCAAACCTTTGGCTCTTATGAAGTTAACTGCTCGTGTTATGGTGCTCATTATATGTTCCATTTTCAAGGCTTTGCCACACAACGATTCCTGGTGTATGATGCAGTGATATAAGCTGTCAGCTCACCTGCGCCGTTTTCCTCCCGCATCTTCATAGGCGCTTCGATTACTGGGGCCAGCTTTAATAGTAATTAGATATTATCTCGAGGGCCAAAGATAATTCCACCCGCGGGCCTTGAGTTTGACATATATGTCATAAGGCATGTCCTCCAATCCAGGCCACATTCTGGATCTCCTCTGCACTCTGCATATACACTTTGAAAATAAATATAGTTTGAATCTTTGAAGAGTGTCATCCAGAAAGCTGATGGTTTCTTTGTATTTCTGGCATTTTCTTTTTATATGTTCTGAATTTAAAGCGAGACCAAATGTGGCACTAACTAGCTGGCATAGATACGCTGGGCTAAATGACGTTCTTCTCTTTGTGTCTCTCTGATTGTATGATTGTATTTCAAGTTGATGAGCATTAAGTAGAAAGTGAGAAAGAGCTTGCTTTAGATGTTTATCTTTGAATCCCCGAAGATAGTGGTGAAGCAATTTGGTGCCACCTCCTCAAAAAGAATGGTTTCTCTTTGAAAGCTTACTGTGGGGAATAAAATCGGAGGCAGTACTTAAATGCATACAGCCAAGAGGAATGTTAGCTTACTTAATGTATAAAAGCATGCAGGTATGTTCAAGAGGTTCAGTTGTTTTAGACCGAACATCCAAATGGGGAAGAAATCTGATCTAAGTGACTTTGACTGTGGAGTGATTGTAGGTGCCAGACGGGGTGGTTTGAGTATCTTTGAAACTACTGATCTCCTGGGATTTTCCCACACAACAGTCTGTAGAGTTTCCAAAGAATGGTGCGAGAAACAAAAAGCATCCAGTGAGCGGCAGTCTTGTGGGTGGAAACGCCTTGTTAATGAGAGTGGTCAGAGGAGAAGGGCCAGACCGGTTCAAGCTGACAGGAAGGTGACAGTAACTCATATAACCACATGTTACAACAGTGGTGTGTGCAGAAGAGCATCTCTGAATGAACAGCATGTTGAACCTTGAAGTGGATGGGCTACAGCAGCAGAAGACCATGAACACAACCTCCCGTACCTCATAAAATAGCTACTGAAAGATTAATAATCTAGAATTGTCTTTTATTTAGAGATAACAGGGCCTTCTGGTCCAGTGAGCCAATGCTGCCCAGTATATCCAAGTGTCCAATTAACCAATTAACCCTTTAGACTGTGGAAGGAAACCGGAACACCCGGAGGGATCCCACGTAGTCACAAGGAGAAGATACAAACTCCTGACAAACACCAGTGGGAATTGAATCCAGGTCGCTGGTGCTAACCTCAACGCTACCATAATGACCTTTGTCATTGGAAAAAAACAAGGTCAATTAATTTTATGTTCAGCAAAAGAGTGTGATCACATCATTTTAGAGTGCTGCAAACTTTAGTTTTTATGGCCTGACTTGGGATTTTAAGTTAATTCTGCAGAGGAATATATTGAAGCATACACCATTATCTGGAACGTCCTCTTTCCAATACATCCTGACCTTGAATGCAATAAGGTTTGATACTGATGTCACATTTTCGCCCTTTATTCATCCAATAATTTTCAACTGTCTGTTTCTAATGAACACATTTTCCACACCATTGAAAACAGCTACCTAAACAACCTGTATCTCCTATAAACTATCACGGTTGTGCGGACATTTGCCTGCAGTAAACTGTTGAGTGCTTCTAAAAAATGCAGACAGCGCAGAGTTATCATCTGAAGTGTGCATTGTTAACAAAATATGTATTGTTTATGGCTCCGTTTAATATCTTTACAGCATTTGCACTGACTACATTTTAATATCAAAGTGCAGCAGGATAACGTGTATCAAATAGAGTCATAGAAAAGTACAGCACAGAGACAGGCCTTTTGGCCCATCTAGTCTGTGCCGAGCCATTTAAACTGCCTACTCCCATTGGCCACAGCCCTCCATACCCTTACCATCCGTGTACCTATATAAACGTCTCTCAAACGTTGGAATCGAGCTCGCATGCACCACTTGCGCTGGCAGCTCGTTCCACCTTCTCGCCACCCTCTGAGTGAAGAGGTTTCCCCTCATGTTTCCCCTCAAACTTTTCACTTATCACCCTTAACCCAAAACTCCAGTTAAGGGTTAACTCCAGTTGTAGTCCCACCCAACCTCAGTGGAAAAACCTGTTTGCATTTGCCATGTCTATACCCCTCATAATTTTGTAAACCTCAATCAAATCTCCTCTCATTCTTCTATGTTTCAAGGAATGAAGTCCTAACCTGTTCAATCTTCCCTTATAACTCAGGTCCGTTCAGTCCTGGCAACATCCTTGTGAATTTTCACTTTGCTCTTTCAACCTTATTTACATCTTTCCTGTAGATAGACACCAAATCTGCACACAATACTCCAAATTAGACTGCACCAACAACTTCAACATAATATCCCATCTCCTGCACTCAATACTTTGATTTACAAAGCCAATGTGTCAAAAGCATTCTTTACAACCCTATCAACTTGTGATCCCGCTTTCAATGAACCATGGACTGTATTCCCAGACTCCTTTGTTCTGCCTTGGGAAGATCTTTCTGCTGGTAAAACAATAGCGTCACAGTTGGGGGGGGGGGTGGGAAGTTGGGGGTGTTCCTTCCCTAGAAATTGGACTGTATTTTGAATTTCCATATGCATCATTAGATCATTTGCATGTATGTTGTAAAATTAGTCATCTCCATCATGGGCACTGGCCTCCGTAGTATCTAAGATATCTTCAAGGAGTGGTGTCTCAGAAAGGTGGTGTCCGTCATTAAGGGCCTCCACCACCCAGGTCATGCCCCCTTCTCATTGCTACCATAATGGAGGAGGTACGGGAGCCTGAAGACACACACTCAGCGATTCAGGAACAGCTTCTTCCCCTCTGCCATCAGGGAGGAGGTACGGGAGCCTGAAGACACACACTCAGCGATTCAGGAACAGCTTCTTCCCCTCTGCCATCAGGGAGGAGGTACAGGAGCCTGAAGGCACACACTCAACGATTCAGGAACGGCTTCTTCCCCTCTGCCATCAGGGAGGGGGTACAGGAGCCTGAAGACACACACTCAGCGATTCAGGAACAGCTTCTTCCCCTCTGCCATCAGGGAGGAGGTACAGGAGCCTGAAGACACACACTCAGCGATTCAGAAACAGCTTCTTCCCCTCTGCCATCAGGGAGGAGGTACAGGAGCCTGAAGACACACACTCAACGATTCAGGAACAGCTTCTTCCCCTCTGCCATCGGGGAGGAGGTACAGGAGCCTGAAGGCACACACTCAGCGATTCAGGAACAGCTTCTTCCCCTCTGCCATCAGGGAGGAGGTACAGGAGCCTGAAGACACACACTCAACGATTCAGGAACAGCTTCTTCCCCTCTGCCATCAGGGAGGAGGTACAGGAGCCTGAAGACACACACTCAACGATTCAGAAACAGCTTCCTCCCCTCTGCCATCCAATTTCTGAATGGACATTGAACCCTTGAGCACGACTCACTACTTTTTTTATTTCTGTTTTTGCACCACTTATTTAATATGATTATCTGATATACATATATATACTTACTGTAATTCATAGTTCTGCTTCTATATTATCATGTATTACATCGTGATTCTGAAGAAGTAGACAAAAAATCAAATTTTGTGTGTGTGGATTTATTTTCTCTTCACATAAATTCTATGAGAGCAACTTTCACTCCGTACCTCAAAATTTTTGATTAATGGTCTTCAAATTTTGTAAGGGGAGATTTCCATATGGGCCATTACCCTGGGTTCACAGATTCTCCATCACCAGCATCAAATTATTCCAGGTTAAGTAATTCCAACACTAATTAGATAGAACATTGTTTTAATCGAGTCTTCATGGTAATCCTTGACACCAGTTTCTGAAGATCATCACTTATTTTATCAATCTGTAATCTTAATCAACTGCAGGATGGTCTTTCTGATCCATCTCAGAGACACTAATGGTTTTGTGTCAAATTGTGCATGGTTTTATGCTGCAGATGGACAGAGGTTGTTCAGCTTGTTATCAGTTTACAATATTAACAGCATTTCGGGAAATATGGTACATTTTAATCTGCCTGTCCTTGGTCAGCTTGAAAAAACATTGTTGGCTTCCTTTAATACTCTGCTCCATCCAAGATCTTTGTCATTCTGGTTGTTTTGTGCTCATTACAAATATACTATTTAAAGAAAACAAAATATATCAAATAAGAGACAGCTAGCTTTAAAAGCGCAAAGTATGTTTCAGTATTCCAGAGGTTACAAGAACTATCAGACCTGAAGAAGGGTCTCAGCCTGAAACGTCGACTGTTTATTCATTTCCGTGGATGCTGCCTAACCTGCTAACCTGCTATATTGTGTTGCTCTGGATTTCCAGCGTCTGCAGACTGGATCGTGTTGAAGAACTATCACGCTCGTGCCTGTGAATGCTTAACTTTTTTCCAAAAGCAGCAAGCACTAATGTGTTCAAGTCTCGATTATTTTGAGTTATGTAGCTCAGTACTTGAGAACAGCAGAAATAATCTATTTATTTTACTTTTCCTTTCATTTTTCTTGTTGTGCTAAAAGACATCTGTTGTCTTGTAGAGTCTAGCAGCACAATTACAAGAAGCTGTTAACCTGAACAATGTGTGAAATAAAAGGTGTGTTAAAGCCTAAATCTTCTCTGATCTGGAGGAGTGTTTGGGAGAATTTCATACTGACCTGTGAATGTGTTCTTAGCTTTGTAGTATGGATATGAAGGATCAGATAAAGATATTTGTGAGAATATACCTCTAGAACACTCTTTCCAATACATTCTCAGGATATGCAGTGTCACAGGCAGCACTAGCAGTTACTGTCTCCCCCAAATTGCTATCTCTTGAACTGTGACAGCTTATTTTTGTAGTTTTTTTTGAATTTTTGCTTGGCCACTTCAAATAAATTTCAACTGCATTGATGTGGGACTGGAGAGAGCAGACTGTGTGTGCAGGCATTGTAGTCAAAAGCAACATCAGTGAGTTTGTTCTCTCTTTGTGACAGGCCATGAATTTTTACTGACGGCAGCTTTTTTAAAAATTTCCATAAAAGAAAACCTCAGTTAAAATTTTCAAATGGTCATGATGTATATTAATAACAAAGGGCTAATTTTGTACATTTGTCACATACACAGTACTATGCAAAAGCCTTAGGCACATATATATAGCTAGGGCGCTTTAGACTTCTGCACAGTACTATAGTAATTTTAATGTATAGCACTGTACTGCTGTCACAATAAAAAAACAAATTTCTTGACATTTGTGAGTGATGTTAAACCTGATTCTGAGTTGGGTCTCTATTGTGGACTGAGAGTGGGAAGGGGGTAGGGAGAGGGGAATCACGGTTGGGAAAAGGGGACGGGAGAGGGGAGGGAGTGGGAAGCACCAGAGGGACATTCTGCGGCGATCAATAAATGGATTGTTTGGAGTCAAGTGACCTTGCCTGGTGTCTCAGGGTTGTGTGCATCTGCACCCGCAACACCCCCTCGCCCAGGCACTCCTCTGCCACTTGTCGCACACCCCTCCCTCGGTGGTCCACCATCGCAATTCCCAATTTATTGATCGCCACAGAGTGTCCCTCTGGTGGTTTCTGCTCCCTCCCCTCTCTCGTCCCCTTTTCCCAACCGTGATTCCCCTCTCCCTACCCCCTTCCCACTCTCGGTGTCTAGGACTTTTGCACAATATTGTACATCTTCTGCTTCAGCAGACACTGCTTGTTGAGACAGACTTATTTGAGCTCTGTGGCTGGCAAGGCACTGCTACATAGGAGGTAGAAGGTGCTTGAGGGGATGAGTGATTGGTTAGTATAGGTCAAGTCACTGTCCTTTTGCTAGCTTTACTGGGTTTCCTTATGGTCCTGTTGGAAGGATTGAAGATCCTCAGTTCTATCATGCATGCTTCTTCATGTTGAACACCCATCGGAGGTTTGGGGGGGGGGGCGTTGGTCAAGGATCTGCATAAAATCAATGGGAAAGTTCCAGTTTTACAAGGAGGCTTTGAGAACATCTTGGAATTGTTTTATGTCCTGGTAACCTATTGATACTAAAACACCCAAAAACTTCTACAAATGTACCAAAAACAGCATTCTGACTGATCTGGTATGAGGTGGGGGGGGGGGGGGCAGGGCAATGCACAAGATTGAACTAAGTTGCAGAAACTTGTAAGCGTAGTCAGCTCCATCATGGGCACTAGCGTCCTTAGTATCCAAGGCATCTTCAAGGCACGGCCCCCAGCACCCAGGACATGCCCTCTTCTCATTGCTACCATCAGGAAGGAGGTACAGAAGCCTGAAGACACACACTCAACGATTCAGGAACAGCTTCTTCCCCTCTGCCATCAGGGAGGAGGTACAGGAGCCTGAAGGCACACACTCAACGATTCAGGAACAGCTTCTTCCCCTCTGCCATCAGGGAGGAGATACAGGAGCCTGAAGACACACACTCAGCGATTCAGGAACAGCTTCTTCCCCTCTGCCATCAGGGAGGAGGTACAGGAGCCTGAAGACACACACTCAATGATTCAGGAACAGCTTCTTCCCCTCTGCCATCAGGGAGGAGGTACAGGAGCCTGAAGCCACACACTCAGCAATTCAGGAACAGCTTTTTCCCCTCTGCCATCCGATTTCTGAATGGACATTGAACCCATGAACACTACCTCCCTACTTTCTTTATTTCTGTGTTTTTTGCACGACTTATTTTAACATATATATGTTAAAATATATATGTTAAAATATATATGTCTATTTTAACATATATATGTTAAAATATATATGTTAATATATATATATGTTAAAATATATATGTCTATTTAATAGACATATATACACTTACTGTAACTCAGATTTTTTCTCTATATCATGTATTTCATTGTATTGCTGCTGTAAAGTTAACGACTTTCATGGCATATGCCAGTCATTTTAAACTTGATTCTTATTTATTGGGGTATGGAATTACCCTTTGGGATCTTGGTGTCGGGCAGGTGAATGATATGGCTTGACCATTGGTACTGGCTGAGTATAATTAAAACCTCAGTGGTGGGGATGCTGGCATGGACAGTTCACTGATGTTGGTTTCCTATTCAGGCTAATGAATTTGTGCGATTTTGTAGAGGCAGTGTTGGTGGTGTTTCTTCAGTGCTTTGAGATAGATCCTGTTCCAGAAAAGTACAAGGAAGGCAGGGGTCTGACTTTGATTCTGACACCAGTTCTCTGTGGAGAGGAAGGTGAGAATCTCTGGGATAAAAGAGTAAACACTTTAATAAAAGATGAGGAATTGTTATGTAGAGGAGTATGTAATTTTGATGAGTAGATGCAGAAATATAAAGTTGGGAATTTGAAAATATGGCCGTAAAATAATGCAAATATTCTAAGTGTTCCAAGACAGTTGGGTGTGAGTCAATCTGGGAGACAATCAGAGATTGCCTGATCTCCAGCAGAAAAGGAACTACAATGCCAAGGTAAACGATATGTGTAGAAGGCTTATTTGCTTCAGGAGAGATTTATGGAGGAAATAAGAATGGATTCAGAGAATAGATAGCCTTGAAATATTAAAGGTATACGGGGGGGGGGGGGGTCTCATATGCCAGGCTGCTGTTTATAGTTCAGCATTTAACACAGAGACTGTCCTCACTGGGTCTCAACACCTCCCTCTGCAAATGGGTCCTGGACTTTGGAACAGAAAGGCCATGGTCAGTTCATCTGGCGCTCCAGGGATGTATGCTCAGCCCGCTGCTGCTCACACTGCCGACGCACGACCATGTCGCTGAGATTCAGCTCAAACCGCGTCATCAAGTTTGCGGGTGACACTGCACTGGTGGGTCTCAGCAACAACGATGATGAGATGGGGTACAGGGAGGAAGCAGAGCGGCTGGTGGATTGGTGTGAGAAGAACAATCTAAGTCTGAACGTGGAGAAGAAACAATTGTGGACTTCAGGAAGTGCAGGTGAACCGTCCCCCTCTGTGAATATGTGACTCCTCCATAGACAGGGTTAAGTGCACCAAGTTCCTGGGAGGTTCACATCATGGATGACCTCACCTGGTCCTTTATTATCACCTCTCTGAGCAAGAGAGCACAGCAGAGTCTCCACTTCCTAAGGAGACTGAGAAAAACAAGGCTCCCCCACACCACTCCCCAACATCTTAACCTCATTTTACAAGAGCACCACTGAGAGTGTCCTGACAAGCTGCATCTCCATCTGGTCTGGCAGCAGCCGAGCATCGGACCAGAAGTCCCTACAAAGGACTGTCAGAACGGCCGAGAGGATCGTAGGGGTCTCCCTACCGTCCATCGGGACATTTATCAGGAGCGCTGCGTACGCAGGGCCCTTAGTATTATCAAGGATCTCACTCTTCCATCCAGCATCCTCTTTGACTTTCTACCATCAGGCAGAATGCTCAGGATGGGAAACAGCTTTTTACCTCAGGCTTTTGGGCTTCTGAACTCCCTGCTGCATCGAATTCGAAGTGTCACTGGTTAATCTAGTCTGTATCCTACCATATTTCATTTATGCAGTTAACTTTGTTTATTTATGCAGTTATTGTGTGTAATATGTGTTCTACTGTGCTTTACACCCTGGTCCGGAGAAACGTTGCCTCATTTGACAAAATGACTTGACTTGAAATATACTGAGAGTGACAAGTTGGTGAGCCAAGAGACTGGGGGAGGGGGGGGAGAAGAAATGATAAGAAATCTCATTTGAAAACTTGGCTGAACTTTAAAAAACAAAGCTTTTAAGTGACAGGTGTCAAGAAGTGACGTGTTTGAGCGAGGAGAGGAAAAATGTTGACCAATGTGTGATTTAGAAACCAGGAATACACCACTAGTTCTTTGCAGGAGCCCGCTTGAGTACCAGGCATGAGTTGAATTTCATCCTCTCATCTCGACCTTGAATGTTGATCATTTCTTTCTGCTCCTCCTGCTGTGTCTGCATGACTTGTTTTCATATTCTGCATTCAGGAGATTTGCTTTCATCAGCAAATGAAACATGGGGCTGCTGCCGTGTTCCGTTAACGGATGGACGTGCTGAGCCATGATCTGATGCACGCAGAGTGGTGCCAGAAAGTTTACTCTGTGTGGCAAAGTTGCTGAACCAGGTGGAGATCTGTAAGAAGCAGCATGCCATTCCAAAGGGAACCAGGGAAAAGTATTCCAACTGATTACCAGCTTCCAGAAAGGTTTGAGTATTTGCTAGTAAGTTCAATTAATTTATAAAGGACCATTACAGCGTATTAAAAACCTTCAATTTCCTTTTCATTGTGTGTATTTATGGCTGCTGAGAGAAATAGATCATTAATATCTTATTTATAAAGTTGGACCTGTGTCTGAATTGAAATGAGTACTTGGTTTATGCATAGGTTAGGAAGACTGTGGAGATTTTGTATGTAATGTCAGATTCTTGGGCTGTCTAATTAATTTGACTTTCTAAAGAAAAGCTTTTTTAACAGCTTTCTGTTGCCTCAGGTTCAAGGTACTTTGTGGACAACAAACAACTTTAGAAGTATCAATCTTATTTACCTTTATCTATATCTATCTTATAAATCTTTCCTTTATATCTTGGGGTCTGAGACCATAGGACACTTAAAGCTGCTGTGCAGGTTGACTGTGTGGTTAAGAAGGCATATGGTGCATTGCCTTCATCAACCATGGGATTGAGTTTAAGAGCCGACAGGTAATGTTACAGCTTTATAGGACCCCACCTGGAGTATTGTGCTCAGTTCTGGTCGCCTCACTGCAGGAAGGATGTGGAAACCATAGAAAAGGTGCAGAGGAGATTTACAAGGATGTTGCCTGGATTGGGGAGCATACCTTATGAGAATAGGTTGAGTGAACTCGGCCTTTTCTCCTTGGAGTGACGGAGGATGAGAGGTGACCTGATAGAGGTGTATAAGATGATGAGAGGCATTGATCGTGTGGATAGTCAGAGGCTTTTTCCCGGTGCTGAAATGGCTAATACGAGAGGGCACAGTTTTATGGTGCTTGGGAGTACGTACAGAGGAGATGTCAGGGGTAAGTTTTTTATGCAGAGAGTGGTGAGTGCGTGGAATGGGCTGTCAGCGACGGTGGTGGAGGCGGATACGATAGGGTCTTTTAAGAGACTCCTGGATAGGTACATGGAGCTTAGTAAAATAGAGGGCTATGGGTAACCGTAGGTAATTTCTAAAATAAGTACATGTTTGGCATGGCATTGTGGGACAAAGGGCCTGTTTTGTGCTGTAGGTTTTCTATGTTTCTATCTATCTATCCATCTATCTGAACAGCTGCACCGCTCAGCAATCACCAAATTTAATCCTAGCCTAATCATGGGACAATTTACAGTGAGCAATTAACCTACCAACCACCAGTATGTTTTTGGACTGTGGGAGGAAACCCATGTGGTTATGAAGAGAATGTAGACAGCGGTGGGAATTAGAGTAATAGACAAGTACAGCAGAGAGGCAGCCCCTTTGGCCCACCTACCATGCCAAAAACATTTTACCTGCCTACTCCCATTGAATTGAACCCAGGTCGCCCGTACTGTAAAGCATCGTGTGAACCACTATGTTTCCGTGCCACCATTGTATTGGTAACAGTAATAAATTTGTTCACACCAACTCCCACAAGGCAACGTGAAATGAAGTGCACTGAGCGATCAACATTAGCTCGAAGCTGGGGTCAATTCTCGTCCTACAGCTTCGCTGCGATATGTTTTACCACTGAGTCGAGAAGGCAGATGTGATCTTAGTTTAATGTTACGTGTGACAGACAGCATTCCATCAGTACCGCAACATCATGCCCTACAGGTTCTGTGGAGAGTCAGTGGAGAGAAAAGTACCAATGAATGTCTGGCTTCCACTGTTTTTAAATTTATTTCATTTAGCAAAGTTAGTTGAAGAAACTGAACAGAAAATTGGTAGATGCACTAGATGTTCATCCAGGGTATTTATTTACTTAATGAGATACTGTGTGGAGCAGGCCCTTCTAGTCCTTCAAACCGCACCACACAGCAATCCCCTGATCTAACCCCAGCCTAATCACGGGACAATTTACAATGACCAATTAACCTACCAACCAGCACATCTCTGGACCGTGGGAGGAAACCGGAGCACCCGAAGAAAACCCACACAGTCACCGGAAGAACTGACAAGCTTCTTACAGGCAGCAGCGGGAATTGAACCCCAGGTCGCTGGTACTATATAACCATTACAGCACGGAAACAGGCCATCTTGGCCATTCTAGTCCATGTCGAATGCTTACACTCACTTAGTCCCACCGACCTGCACTCAGCCCATAACCCTCCATTCCTTTCCTGTCCATATACCTATCCAATTTTTTTTTTAAATGACAAAATCAAACCTGCCTCTACCACTTCTGCTGGAAGCTCGTTCCACACAGCTACCACTCTCTGAGTAAAGAAGTTCCCCCTCATGTTACACCTAAACTTTTGCCCCTTAACCCTCAACTCATGTCCTCTTGTTTGAATCTCCCCTACTCTCAATGGAAAAAGCCTATCCACGTCAACTCTATCTATTCCCCCTCATAATTTTAAATACCTCTATCAAGTCCTCCCTCAACCTTTTACACTCCAAAGAATAAAGACCTAACTTGATCAACCTTTCTCTGTAACTTAGGTGCTGAAACCCAGGTAACATTCTAGTAAATCTCCTCTGTACTCTCTCTATTTTGTTGACATCTTTCCTATAATTCGGTGACTAGAACTGTACACAATACTCCAAATTTGGCCTCACCAATGCCTTGTACAATTTTAACATTACATCCCAACTCCTATACTCAATGCTCTGATTTTTAAAGGCCAGCATCTCAAAAGCTTTCTTCACCACCCTATCCACATGAGATTCCACCTTCAGGGAACTATGCAGCATTATTCCTAGATCACTCTGTTCTACTGCATTCCTCAATGCCCTACCATTTACCATGTATGTCCTATTTTGATTAGTCCTACCAAAATGTAGCACCTCACACTTATCAGCATTAAACCCCATCTGCCATCTTTCAGCCCACTCTTCTAACTGGCCTACATCTCTCTGCAAGCTTTGAAAACCTACTTCAATGCCACCTATCTTAGTATCATCTGCATACTTACTAATCCAATTTACCACCCCATCATCCAGATCATTAATGTATATGACAAACAACATTGGACCCAGTGAGGCATAGTGTTGCACTATGCTATCATGCCGCCTGGTAAATATTCAAATGGGTCTCTTAACTTGTACTATATAGACAACAATGAGGACGGTGTGAAATAAATACATGTACGTGGATTTTTGAATGTTAACAAAAGACTAAGAACAAGCAGGTAGCCAAATCCTTGATCTTGGTTGGCGTTATTGTTGAGGAGTACAGAAAAGACAGACCAACAGGAAGGTCAGTTCTAAATGCATCACGTTAAACTGGCAACCAGTAATTATAGTATGCAATTACAAGATCATTTTGAATGCATTTATTAAGGGATTAGAAGTGGATCTCCGTTAATATTAAATGTAATTACTTTTCCCATCACACCGTAGACCCAGAGCTAGCCGTGTGAAAGAAATAATTTTCATGTCTCTCCAATGGAATGCTCTCCAATGGCAGCCACAAAGCAAAGAAACCCAACAGAACCCATTAAAAAAAAGACCATCAAACACCCAGTGTGCAGAGAAAAAAGTAAGCACTAGCTATATTTTTTACACCACTCGTCGATACATCAGGCTCTGTTTGTAAATTTTCCTGGAAGTAACAGAACATGAAACACAGGAAAAGGCCCTTCAGCCCACAATATCTGTGCCAAACATGATTCGGATTTAAACTAAATCCACATTTCTCCATATCCTGCATACTTATGAGTCTGTCTAACTGCCACTAAATGCTGGAGGAACTCAGCAGGCCAGGCGACATCTATGGAAAAGAGTAAACAGTCGATGTTCGGGTCGAGACCCTTCTTCAAGGACCCTTCTTCAATTATTTTCCACAGAAGCTGCCTGGCTTGCTGAGTTGCTTTGGATTTCCAGCATCTCCAGATTTTCTCATGTTTCTTACACACTATGATCACATATGCTCCCACTGCTGTTCCTGCCAGCCTGTTCCAAGCACCTATCAATCTAAGTGTTAAAAAAAACTTGCCTATCACATATCCTTTAAACTTTCATACTCTTAACACAAATTCATGCCCTCTAGGATTTGACATTTCTACTTGGGGGGGGGGGGGGAAAGGATTTTGACTGACTTTATTATATTGTCTATTTTTTCCACGCTTCAAAAAGTTCTGCAAACACTTGAGCTACAGTGGGAGCTGAATCTGCCTTACTGTGGTTTTAGCTGATGACCCAAGGTTTAATCTTTTCCTGAAGTGTTACTTTGAATTGGTCTACTGAGTAATCAGCCCTTCGAGCCACACCACCCAGCAACCTTGATTTAACCCCAGCCTAATCACGGGACAATTTACAATGACCAATTAACCTCCCAACCGGTACGCCTTTGGACTGTGGGGGGAAACCGGAGCACCTGGAGGAACCCCACGTACAAACTCCTTACAGGCAGCGGCGGGAATTGAACCCGGGTTGCTGGTACTGTAAAGCGTTGTACTGTGCTGCCACTAGGTGACAATGAACTTCAACCAAACGTAACAACACCCTCAGAATGCTGGGGGAACTCAGCAGGTCAGGGAGCATCCATGGAAATGAACTGCCGATATTTCGGGCCAAGAGCCTTCTCCAAGTCTGGAAGGGAAGGGGGATGAAGGCAGAGCAAAAAAGCTGGGGGCAGAGGAAGAGCAATAGCTGTTAGATGACTAGTGAAGCAGGTGGGAAGTAAAGGTAAAGGGCTGGAGGGGAAGGAAGCTAATCGGAGAGAAAAGTGGAATATAGGAGAAAGGGAAGGCGGAGGGGCACCGGGGGAGGTGATAGCCAGGTGAGAAGAGGTAAGAGAACAGAGAAGAGGAATCACTGGAAGGAGAAATCAGTGCTCATGCCATCAGGTTAGAGGCTACCCAGATGGAATATAAGGAGTTGTTACTCCAACCTGAGCCTTTAGTGGTCTACAGTGGAGTACAGGCGGCCCCCGTTTTTCGAACGTTCGCTTTACGACTGCTCGCTGTTACAGAAGACCTACATTAGTACCTGTTCTCGCTAACCAAAGAGGATTTTTGCTTTTACGAAAAAAAGACACCCACTTTATACGTGTGTTTACCCCGAAAAGATTACTATGACCGTGAAGCCTTGTGCGGGCAGTTGTGTGCGTAGGCGTGTACGTGCCGATTTTTTTTCTCCAAATCGATTTTGGCTGGCTGTCTTTCCGATTTTGATAAGTGAAACTACACTGTAAAAACAATATTCCTACTTTATATAGGCTGTATATTTATCATATCATTCCTGCTTTTACTATATGTTCGAGTTATTTTTGGTTTTGTGTGCTACCTGGTATGATTTGGTAGGTTTTTTTTGGGTCTGGGAACGCTCAAAAATTTTTCCCATATAAATGAATGGTAATTGCTTCTTCGCTTTACGACATTTCGGCTTACAGATGGTTTCATAGGAACGCTCTACCTTCGAATAGCGGGAGAAACCTGTACTCTGCATTTGGGTGTCGTAAAATAGTCAGGAAAAGGTTTCAGTGTAAGTGAATGGGAAATAAACAGTAAGTATTGATGTACTCCATATCTGGCTAGGGGATTAGAATTCAAACAGTTTGAACATTTGGAATCACTGATGTTATGAGTTTTTACATCATGGTTTTGGATTGGGTCATCTGGCAGAGCAAGGGAAAATAATTACTTGTGTAGGAGGGTTTGGTCGAGAGAGGATGCTACATCCCTTGATGAAGCTTGCTCTCTGGTAAATCTATCACAGAATGATTGGTAAAACACGACTGCAGATAAATGGTTTGCGAGAGGTTATCCATTCCATTTTCTCATCCGACCAAAGAAAAATTGTGCTCAAAATGAAACACAAAATAATCTAAATGGTCCAGAATTAATCTAAGATTTTTGCCTCAGCCATCACACCCTGAAGACGTCCAGATATTTATCACCGGTGTGATGCTTTCACTTTCAGATGATAAATCCTGATAACGAGGCCATTCGGCCCCTTGAGTTATGCCTACACATCAATCTCTGTAGCTTCATCAATCGCTGGTGGTAATTTAGAACAAGCAATTAACCTATCAATCAGCATAACTTTGGTTTCTTCTAAGGTGTTTGCCAGCAAGACAGTGAATCTCAGGATACCTTGATAGTAAATTTACTTCAAACTTTGACAGAGAAACCACACAGTCACAGACACCATTGCAGTTCAGAATTAAACTCTGTGAGACAGGCCCATTAACTGCAGAATCTTGGCTGCAATCTGTTGGCTTCTGAAAGATTGAAGTGGATTTTCTTTATATATCTCAAAATTGTGTTTTTAATCATTATCAGGATCTGAGCATTGCTGGCAAGACGAGCACTGACTGCGCTTGAGGTGAAGGTAAACTGCCACTTCAATCTGTTGCCATCTGTATAGTGAAAGTATTACTCCAGTGTTACCGGGTGTGGGGTTCCAATATTTAGGAAATACGACGATGAAAGATATTGATATGTTTCCAATATATAACTAGGAGGGGAACCTGCAGGTGGTGATGTTGCCCTGAACCACCGTCTTTATCCTCCCTGATGATAAATCTTGTGGGTTTAGTCTCAGTATCATCAGAATCATCTGGGCGAAGAACTGATTTTTATTTACTTATTGAAATACAGCTCGGAACAGACCCTGCCGGCCCCTCAAGCCATGCGGTCCATTAACCCCAACTTAACCCTAGCCTAATCACAGGACAAATTTGCAATGAGAAACTAACCTTCCATCCGCTACGTCTTTAGACGGTGGGAGGAAACCGGAGCAGCCGGAGGACGGGGAGAACGTACAAACTCCTTACAGACTGTAGTGGGAATTGACTTCAGGTCACTGGCACTGTGCTGGTAGTACATCAAATGAGTGATTAGGGTGGTTGATACAAATCAGGCTGTGAATGGTGTTTCATTGTGAATTGTATTCAGCTTCTTGAGTGCCTTTGGAGCGGCAGTCTTCCAGGCAAGTCAAGATTATTCCATCATACTCTCGATTTATGTCTTGTTGATGTTCGAAAGGCCTTGGGGTGTTGGGAGGTGAGCGACTTGCTGCAAGATCAACTCTTGCATTTATATGGCTGTTTTATTTAAGCTTCGTCTGGTTTAAGATGGCGCTGGTGACGGCTTACCGGCAGCAAAATACAAAACAAAGAAAACTACTGAACACCTTATTAACAACATTTTATTAATAATGATCACTGCTAACAACGGGGAGGCGTGCAGAGGTGAGACTGGGCGAGCAGCGGAGGGAGACGCAGGCGAGGCATTGCGGAGGTGGGAGCAAAGAAAGACCCGATGTCTGAACAAGTTAAGCACCAGGCCAAATTGGGAAGGTCAGGTCCGGGCCAAATCGCGACAGCAGGGTCCCAGGCCCCAGAGCTGTCGCAGAGCGAGGAACAACCCAAGTGCCTGGCCAGATTGAGAAGGTCAGGGTATCTGGACCGGAGGAGAGGGACGGGTCGGTTCAGCCTGGTTTAAATGAGGCTGTGGCCTGTTCTGGCTTTGTGTCTTTTGTAATACTTCAGTTCTGAATGCTATTTGCTTACTCTTACTGATTTTCTCTCTGCGCGCTCGGCGTTTGACAGTCTACCTTTTTAATGGGGTTTTTTTGGGTTTCTTTGTTTTGTGGCTGCCTGCAAGGAGACAAAGCTCAAGATTGTATAATGCATACATACTTTGATAATAAACTCTGAACAGTGACTCCTGACGTTAATAGTGGGGCATTCAGCAATGGTCATTCCACGAATGTCAAAGGTGTGTGGTTGGACTCTCTCTCATAGAAGACGATCTCTACATGGTACTACCTGCACTTACCATAGTGGGGTGTGTCAGGAATGGACAGGAGGAGGAGTATAGGAAACTGATACAGGACTTTGTGATATGGTGCAACTCAAACTACCTGCGTCTCAATATCACCAAGACCAAGGAGATGGTGGTGGACTTTAGGAGATCTAGGCCCCATATGGAGCCAGTGATCATTAATGGAGAACGTGTGGAGCAGGTTAAGACCTACAAGTATCTGGGAGTACAGTTAGACGAGAAGCTTGACTGGACTGCCAACACAGATGCCTTGTGCAGGAAGGCACAGAGTCGAATGTACTTCCTAAGAAGGTTGGCGTCATTCAATGTCTGTAGTGAGATGCTGAAGATGTTCTATAGGTCAGTTGTGGAGAGCGCCCTCTTCTTTGTGGTGGCGTGTTGGGGAGGAAGCATTAAGAAGAGGGACGCCTCACGTCTTAATAAGCTGGTAAGGAGGGCGGGCTCTGTCGTGGGCAAAGTACTGGAGAGTTTAACATCGGTAGCTGAGCGAAGGGCGCTGAGTAGGCTACGGTCAATTATGGATAACTCTGAACATCCTCTACATAGCACCATCCAGAGACAGAGAAGCAGTTTCAGTGACAGGTTACTATCAATGCAATGCTCCTCAGACAGGATGAAGAGGTCAATACTCCCCAATGCCATTAGGCTTTACAATTCTACCGCCAGGACTTAAGAACTTTTTAAAAGCTATTATTAATGCTTTTTGAGACGGTGATTTAGATGCATATCATATTTTTTTACTGAGTTAAGTATTGTATGTAATTAGTTTTGCTACAACAAGTGTATGGGACATTGGAAAAAAAGTTGAATTTCCCCATGGGGATGAATAAAGTATCTATCTATCTATCTATCTATCTACTAGCCCATGTCCAAATATGCCAGGAGACATGGGCTGCTTTTTGAAGGGATGCAAATGAAATTACCCATTGCAAATGACACTCCACTCTTTCAGGAGGGAAGGAGGCAAAAGACAAGAAATTACAGGGCAGTTCAGTGGTTGGCAGGGTGTTAGCGTCCAATTTTAAGGACGAGGATAAGGGTTGCTTGCAGGCACATGATAAAACAGGGCAAAGTCAGAAATGATGCCTTGGTGCAGGTGGATCATTCTCATGTCACTTCCTGGACAAGGTTGTGATGATGTCTGGAGCTGAGTGGTTCTCCTGAAGCTTGAAGTGTGTGGGTTAATGAGAAATGATGCAGACGAGTACTGACAGTGACAGCTTCCATCACTCTACTAATGATTGTGTACTTGTACCAGACGATTTATATGAGCTACACGTGCAATTCATACAACAATAATACTTCTCCAATAATTTCTGTGGCGGACAGGACGGCTCTACTATGGGTAGTCAAAACTGCCCAATGCATCACCTGCACTGGCCTACTTGCCATCAAGGACATATATACAGAAAGGTGCCAGAGAAAGGATCCCACCCACCCTGCTCACAGACTGTTTGTCCCACTCCCATCAGGGAGGAAGCTATGTAGCATCCACACCAGGACCCCCAGACACAAAAACAGTTACTTTCCCCAAGCAGTGAGGCTGATCAACACCTCCACCCACTAACCCACCCCTCCACACCCCCAACCACCACTACTTTATCATTTCCTGTCAGTCACCTTACGTACAGATACAAACAAGCTGGATGAACTCAGCAGGTCGGGCAGCATCCGTTGAAATGAGCAGTTAATGTTTTGGGCCAAGACCCGTGTCCTGACGAAGGTTCTCGGCCTGAAACGTTAACTGCTCATTTCAACGGATGCTGCCCGACCTGCTGAGTTCATCCAGCTTGTTTGTACGTGTTGATTTGACCACAGCATCTGCAGTGTACTTTTTTTTATGGACAGACAATCAATCTATGTATATAAGCTATCTTATGTATTTACATTTATAGAGTTTTTAAAATTTTTATTGTATTCTTTATCTTACTATTTCTTTAATGCTGCTTCAGATCCGGAGTAACAATTATTTTGTTCTCCTTTACACTCGCGTGCAGGAAATGACATTAAACAATCTCGAATCTTTCTATTGTTGTTCAGCAATACAGCAGTATGTGTTTGGGATGAAAAACTTTCTATGTTATTTAATTTAACTTTATCTTAAGTAGTCTTACTGACTTACGGAGCCTGACCTAAATTTCCATTTCGCCTTTCCTCCTTAAAAGTTTTCCCGACTTAAAATTGGCTTTGTGCAAGTTTTGAAAATGTTACCACTTGGGGAAGAGTTCAGCTTATCTGATGCTGAAATTATGTTGATATGATGGGACTTCTTTCATCCCTCATTCTCCATCACTTTGATTTCTGAATGCTTTTAACACACCAATTACTTTTTTAAATATATCCGTTCAGAATAATTTCTGAGGACATCAGAAATGTTAACAAAAGGAATAGACGCAGGAGTAGCCGCTGAGTCCACTGAACTGATGAAACTCTGTGAAAATAATAGGATTGATGGTTTGGTGCTGTTCCAATCTTGAAGCATTGCACAAAGGTGCCTTTTTGTCAGTTCAATAAGCTTTTTGATTAATAAATCTCAGTCATAGAATTGCAGAGTGAAATCTTAAAGAAGAGGGAGAGATGATAAGGTCTTGGAAGAAAATTTCAGGGCTTAGATAGTTGAAAACCGGTATAAGCAATGAACAAATTGCAGGGGAGTTGCACAATAGGTATCGAGGGAGGCAAAAAGGAAAGACTGCATGCTCGACGCAAGAGATTCTGCAGATGCTGGAAATCCAGAGTAAAACATATGTAATGCTGGAGGAACTCAGCAGGTCAGGCAGCATCTATGGACAGGAATAAACAGTCGATCTTTCAGGCTGAGATCCTTCATCTGAACAGTCCTGTTGAAGGGTCTCAGCCCGAAACTTAACTTACTGCCTGTTATGCCGCAGGCTTTTTGGGTAGCAATGAAGGTCTGCCCATACCATTGCACTCAATGTAGAAACATTTCTTTTGACAAGTCAGGGTTGTTAGCCTTGAGCTGAACCCCAAATCTGGAGGACCAGTGGACCACTCTTAGTCTGACCTCTACCCTTTGACCTGTTCGGCATGGGTGACCCTACCAAGAGCCAAAGCACAAAGCCCTGACTCCGGCCAACATAGCTCTCCGGTCATTGAGGCACAGAAGCCTCCAAACCCTGTGACAAGGTTGTGGTCCTCTTGGGAGGCTCGGCCTGAAATGTCACCTGTCTGTTCCTTTCCATAGATACTGCCTGTCCTGCTGACTTCCTCTAGCTTTTTGTGTGTGCTATGCTGCATGTTAGACTGTTTTGCCTTCAGTCTTCAACAGGAGTTACATCTAAAATTGTACAAACTTATAAACAAAGGTTGTAATATACACTACCCTGCTTACAGTCAGCAACATTAGTTTGGTACTTTAACTAAGAGTTTTTTAAAATCCCATAGTGACGGTGCATAAAGACAAAAACGGTTGGGATGGGAAGTAGCTTCTTCCTTCAGGCCATTAGGCTTCTGAATTGACAACAGACAATAGACAGTAGGTGAAGGAGTAGGCCATTCGGCCCTTCTAGCCAGCACCGCCATTCACTGTGATCATGGCTGATCATACACAATCAGTACCCTGTTCCTGCCCTCTCCCCATATCCCTTGACCCCGCTATCTATAAGAGCTCTATCTAACTCTCTCTTGAATGCATCCAGAGACTTGGCCTCCACTGCCTTCTGGGGCAGAGCATTCCACATATCCACCACTCTCTGGGTGAAAAGGTTTTTCCACATCTCTGTTCTAAATAGCTTAGCCCTTATTCTTAAACTGTGGCCTCTAGTTCTGGACTCACCCATCAGCGGGAACATGCTTCCTGCCTCCAGTGTGTCTAATCCCTTAATAATCTTATATGTTTCAATCAGATCCCCTCTCATCCTTCTAAATTCCAGTGTATACAAGCCCAGTTGCTCCAATCTTTCAACATATGACAGTCCCGCCATTCCGGGAATTAACCTCATGAACCTACGCTGCACTCCCTCAATAGCAAGAATGTCCTTCCTCAAATTTGGAGACCAAAACTGCACACAAGTCAGGGCTTTATGCTTTGCAATATGTGTGTTACAGACAGACAGACATACTTTATTGATCCCGAGGGAAATTGGGTTTCGTTACAGCTGCACCAACCAAGAATAGTGTAGAAATATAGCGATATAAAACCATAAATAATTAAATAATAAGGAGTAAATTATGCCAAGTGGAAATAAGTCCAGGACCAGCCTACTGGCTCAGGGTGTCTGACACTCCGAGGGAGGAGTTGTAAAGTTTGATGGCCACAGGCAGGAATGACTTCCTATGATGCTCTGTGTTAAATCTCGGTGGAATGAGTCTCTGGCTGAATGTACTCCTGTGCCTAACCAGTACATTATTGAGTAGTACGTCCAGAGTACTATTGAGTAGTAGTCCAGAGAAAAATTGTCTCGTTTGGCAGTATACACATATATAGTTAAATGACAATAAACTTGACGACTTGGAATTTGCTTGAAATTAGTTAGTAAATTTAATTGTTTTAAAGTCGTCAAATGTGGAGCAGCTTGTGCTTTCACATGTCAACACGATGGTACTGCAAATAAATATTTGTTTGCAAAATAGTATTGATGTATGAAAGCAACTTTGAAAGTAACAGTGAAAGAAGCTTTCATTGGTGTTCACAATAATAGAAACTGTAATTGGTTTTGGTATCCTTTATATATTGACAGAGCTTCATAACATTTCTAGGACTTATATGTAATACACAAAGCTTCAAAGCTCAAAGTAAATTTATTATCAAAGTACATATATGTCACTATATATTACTACTCTGAGATTCATTTTCTTACAGGGATTTACAGCACACATTACACACAAAGACGGACAAACATTCAATGTGCATATGAAACCCTACATTGTGGGTTTGTGGATTTGGTCCAGAGCATCATGGGTAAAGCCCTCTTGACCATCGAACACATCAACATGAAAAGCTGTCGCTGGAAAGCAGCATCCATCATCAGGGACCCCCACCACCCAGGCCACACTCTCTTCTCGCTGCTGCCATCAGGATGGAGGTACAGGAGCCTCAGGACTCACACCACCATGTTCAAGAACAGTTACTACCCCTCAATCATCAGGGTCTTGAATAAAAGGAAATAACTATACTCACTTGCCCTATCATTGAAATGTTCTTTTAAGGACTCCTTATCTCATTATTGCATGATCTCATTATTTATTGCTATTTATTTATATTTGCATTTGCACAATTTGTTGTCTTCTGCACTCTGGTTGATCTTTCATTGATCCTGTTATAGTGAAAATGAATCTCAGGGTTGTATGTGGCGACATATATGAACTCTGATAATAAAATTTACCTTGAACGTTGAACCGGTGCGTCTTTGGACTGTGGGAGGAAACTCATGCAAACACAGGAAGAGCGTACAGACAGCAGCAGGAAGTGAACCCAGGCTGCTGGAGCTGCAATAGTGTTACGCTAACCGCTACGCTTTCACCGAGATGTAAAAATACTTGATACTGTTCCTGGCATCTATTATCATCACAATTTGACAACAAGGTTTGAGCTCTAAGTCGGAGAAATGCCTCGAGATTAGCAAATGCAATCTGACTATTCACAGCCAGTCCTAATCCCTATTTTATAGAGTTGAGACCATGTTGGAGTTTGCTTTTCTGATGTGAAAATAGGAGGGAGTCCATCTGAAACGAGAGGAAAAATGGGGACAAACACCTTTGATACGCAGGAGGTATGTCTTGATGAATCTCTGCTCCCACCACAAAAAGCAGGATCTCCCAGTGGCCACCCATTCCCATTCCCATTCCGACATGTCAGTCCATGGCCTCCTCGACTGCCACGATGAGGCCACACTCGGGTTGGAGGAGCAACACCTCATATTGCTGCGTATCCTCCCAAGAAAACAATCTCATCTCAGGGTTGTATATGGTGACATATATGTTCTTCGATAATAACATTTACTTTGAACTCTGAACAAACACTGCAATTACCAAAAAAAAACCCCCAAATAACAATAAATAAATAATATCGAGAACATGAGCTGTACAGTTCTTGAAAGTGAGCCTGTAGGTTGTGGAATCAGTTAAGAAGTTGAGGTGACTGAAATTATCCATACTGGTTCAGAGGCCTGTTGGCTCAAGGATAATACTGTTCCTGAACCTGCAGGTGTGGGACCTCAACTCTGGGGCCTGGATAAATAATGGGAATCATCACTCATCTCCCTGAGGAAAGGATTAAAAGCTCATGTAGCATTATCACTCAGTTATCCATCTTCAGCTAAAAGCCCCATGAAGCATAAAAGCAAACAAACGAAATTATTAGCAACACAAAATGAAATTGTTACATTATTTTGCTGAAATTATCAAAAACAGTGAGCCATATTATCAAGTTAAATCAAGTTTATTGTCATTAACTCTACTGGGTATACTGTTAAATGAGACAACATTTCTCTGGATCAGGGTGTAAAGCACAGTAGTACACATAATGCATAATAACTTATAAAAGTAACACAGAGAATAAATAATCACTGACTTCAAATTTGTAATTTTAGACTATATACAAAAAGTACCTAAATTGAAGGATTTACCTGTCGACCTATTTATATGTTTAAATACAGCACAGAATAGTCCCTTCCAGACTTTCAAGTTGCTCCACCCAGCAATCCCTCGATTTAATCCTAGCTAAATCACAGGACAATTTACAACGAACAATTATCCTACCAACTGGCATGCCTTTGGACTGTGGGGGGGGGGGGAGGGGGGAAGAGGAGCACCACGAGGGGACCCATGGGGTCACGGGGAGAATGTACAAACTCCTTACAGGCAGACTATTTACCTAATTTTAAATTGAGGGATTTATTTATTGGGATACAGAGCGGAATAGGCCATTCTGGCCCTTTAAGCCACACGCCATCCGGCAACCCCCGATTTAATCCTAGCCTAATCACGGGACAATTTACGGAGGCTGATCAACCTACAGATGTGTAGCTTTCGGAAACTGGAGCCCCCAGAGGAAACCCATGTGGTCACTGGGAGACCTCCTGACAGGCAGTGGCAGGAATTGAGCCCTGCTCGCCTGTACTGTAAAGCATTGTGCTAACCACTACGCTACTGTGCCAATCTACACGTACTATATGTAACTGTGTAGACTGTATTCACTGAATAATGTTGCCACATGAGTGGCAGCTGTATGGAAAGTGTTGACAATGTCTGCGAAGTGTGTAAAGCTATTGAATGGTTTATTCTTGTAAATATTTTTTTATTGTTGAATAAGGAATAACGTTGCTTTAACTACACCATTTCATTCAACGTGCACTTATAAGTCACTCTTTTCTCAGAGGAACTGCTGACTTTGAAATTCTGAGCTTCTCCCTGATGAGGTTTTCTTGATGTTCCTGAAGACTAATTAATAGAGATTGATTAGAACAGTTAGTTAACGTCTCCATTACTACTGTTGATGTAACCAGCAGTTTTGTAGAAAGTAAACAAGGTCTTACTCGGCCATTTTGTTGGTGAGTGCTAATGTTCAGATCCTGTGGTGAAGAAAGCTTTTGGTATGCTGGCCTTTATAAATCAGAGCACTGAGTATAGGAGTTGGGATGTAATGTTGAAATTGTATAAGGCATTGGTGAGGCCAAATTTGGAGTATTGTGTACAGTACTGGTCACCGAATTATAGGAAAGATGTCAACAAAATAGAGAGAGTACAGAGGAGATTTACTAGATTGTTACCTGGGTTTCAGCACCTAAGTTACAGAGAAAGGTTGAACAAGTTAGGTCTTTATTCTTTGGAGCGTAGAAGGTTGAGGGGGGACTTGATAGAGGTATTTTAAATTATGAGGGGGATAGATAGAGTTGATGTGGATAGGCTTTTTCCATTGAGAGGAGGGGAGATTCAAACAAGAGGACATGAGTTGAGGGTTAAGGGGCAAAAGTTTAGGGGTAACACGAGGGGGAATTTCTTTACTCAGAGAGTGGTAGCTGTGTGGAACGAGCTTCCAGTAGAAGTGGTAGAGGCAGGTTCGATTTTGTCATTTAAAAAAAATTGGATAGGTATATGGACAGGAAAGGAATGGAGGGTTACGGGCTGAGTGCGGGTCGGTGGGACTAGGTGAGAGTAAGCGTTCGGCACGAACTAGAAGGGCCGAGATGGCCTGTTTCCGTGCTGTAATTGTTATATGGTTATTTATTGAATCTGGTGCTCCTACATGGGTAAATCAGATGCAGTCTGGGGGAACTGAGCTCCTTTGCTCTATCTGCCATGCCAGTTGTGACTACCTGGTAGCCCACCATTTTAACTTCACTTCCCATTCCCACACCGACATTTCTGTCCATGGCTCCCTACACTACCTGCTTGAAGCTGAAGGCAGAGTAGAGGAATAACGCCTCATGTTCTGGCTGGGCAGTCTCCAACCTGACGGCATGAACACTGAATTCTCAAACTTTTGGTAACAATTTTCCCCTTCTTTCTGTTATCTCTGTGCCTGATCCAACTGGCCGTTATCACCTGAGCTCTTTTCCTTCCCCCAGCTCATCAGCCACACACTCCTTCCCACTGGTCCCCCTCCCCATCTCCCTCCCCTTATTCCAAGCTCCACCGTCCTCTCCAGTCGGATTCCTTCATCTTCGGCCCTTCGCCACTTCCACCTATCACCCCCCCACCCCAGTTTATGACATCATTCCCACTCTCCTCCGTCCCTCATCGGCCTATCACCCCTGTAGCAGCAACTCAAACAAAACAATGCTGCTGGCAGCAACCCCACGGGTAGTTATCTGGTATGACGCGCCCTCAGATCAATCCAAAAATAATGTGTATTCGATCCTTCATTAGCAACTAGCAAAACATTCAATCTTGAAGTAATCTAACTTATGAAACTAAACTAGCGATATTAATAATACTTAAGCGGACCTAACTTAAGTAGACTGAAGCAATTTCAAATGTAATTAAGCATAGTTAAGCCTCGAAGTTGCATAATGTATATTTACTTAGATAATAAATGTACTTTGAACTTAGAACACAATGCCCAGTGTTGGTCACTGCACTTTAAGGAGGATGTGAAGGTCTGAGAGACGGTGCAGGAAAGATTTATTAGAATGCTTTCCAGGATGAGAAGCTTTAGCTAAGCTTGAGAGCAGATTGAAGGTCGAGAAGAGATTTGATGGAGGTGTCGAAGATTATGATAGCTTTAGAGATAAGGTAGCAGGTAGCTTAGGTATCAGGGCTAAAGATATACTGGGGCCGGGTTAACTGGCTGTGAGGATCGTGGACACAATGTCGACAAGACCGTTAAAAATGTAGTCTGATTGAGAAGGATCGGAAGTGGAGAAGGATTGGAAAGTGAGCAATTTCAAGTTCTTAGGTGTCAAGATCTCCGAGGATCTTACCTGGTTCCAACGTTTTGATGCAGCTACAAAGAAGGCAAGACAGCAGCTACATTTCAATAGGAGTTTGAGGAGATTTGGTTTGCCACCCAAAACACTCCAAAACTTCTACAGATGTACCGTGGAGAGTATTCTGATAAGCTGCAGCACTGTCCAGTATGGGGGGGGTGTGGCTACTGCACAGGATCGAAAGAAGCTGCAGAGAGTTGTAAAATTAGTCAGCTCCATCTTGAGTACTAGCCTCAATAGTATCTAAGACACCTTCAAGGAACAGTGCCTCGGAAAGGCGGCTTCCCTTATTATGGACCCACATCACCCAGGACAGGCCCCCTTCACATTGTTACCATCAGGAAGGAGGTACAGAAGTCTGAAAGCACACACTCAACGATTCAGGAACAGCCCCTCTGCCATCAGGGAGGAGGTACAGGCGCCTGAAGGCACACACTCAGCGATTCAGGAACTGCTTCTTCCCCTCTGCCATCAGGAAGGAGGTACAGAAGTCTGAAAGCACACACTCAACAATTCAGGAACAGCTTCTTCCCCTCTGCCATCAGGGAGGAGGTACAGGAGCCTGAAGACACACACTCAGCGATTCAGGAACAGCTTCTTCCCCTCTGCCATCAGGAAGGAGGTACAGAAGTCCGAAATTATACCGGTGCCGTGAAGTTAACAAATTTCACTACGTATGCTAGAGATATTAAACCTGATTCTGAACATAATTTGCAGGACCTTGCGGGTGGAAGATTGAAATGCTTTACAACAGGGGTTCCCAACCTGGGGTTCACGGTCCCCCCTTGGCTAATAGTGGAGGTTCATGGCATAAAAAAAGTTGGGAATCCTTTGCTTTAAAGGGAGCCAGCATGGATGAGATGTATCGTGATTCTGTCCAAGTTATAAATGATTGGAGGTTAGATAGTAACCTGGTATTGTGAAGGTTAAAGGTGCTATTTGAGCTTCCATTGTACTAGCTACATTCACTAGGGAAAAAAATGTGCCTAGGAAAGTGACTTTGGTAAATACATTACTAAAAAACTGGAAAAGAATCAGGAACCCAAGATAAAAAAAAATGTGTGAAAACCTTCTTGCTCAACAATACCCCATCTTCCATCTTAATACCACTTTCAGAAACCAACACTGAATTGCAGAAACTCAGCCACTTGTATCAAACCACAAGACCATAGGACATAGGAGCAGATTTAGGCTCTTCAGCCTATCGAGTCTGCTCCGCCATTCCATCACAGCTGATTTAGGCAATAGACAATAGGTGCAGGAGTAGGCCATTCGGCCCTTCGAGCCAGCATCGCCATTCAATGTGATCATGGCTGATCATCCACAGTCAGTACCCCGTTCCTGCCCTCTCCCCATATCCCTTGACTCCGCTGTAAGAGCTCTATCTAACTCTTTCCTATTATCCTTCTTATTATCCCTCTCAACCCCATTCTCCTGCCTTCTCCCCATAACCTTTGACACCCTGACTAATCAAGAACCTGTCAGGCACCGCTTAAAATATGCACAATGACTAGGTCTCCACAACTGTGATTCCACAGATATACATTACCTTCTGGCTAAAGACATCTCTCCTCATCCCCTATTCCAAATGGACGTCCTTTTATTCTGAGGCTGTGCCCCCTGGTCCTCGACTCCTCCACTATAGTAAACACCTCTCCATGTTTGCTCTATCTACAGCTTTCACTATTCGATAGGTTTCAGTGAGACTCCCCCTCTTTCTTCTAAACTCCCGTGAGTACAGGCCCAGAGCCATCCAAAGCTGCTCGTACGTTAACCCTTCATTCCTGGAATAACTCTCGTGAACCTCCTCTGGACCCTCTCCAATGCTAGCACGTCTTTACTTAGATAAGGGGCCCAAAACTGCTGACAATATTGCAAGTGCTGTCTGACCAATGCCTCATAAAGCCCCAGCACTCAGTATTTCCTGTTTCTCCTGTACTAGCATTTCAGATTCTACTCATCACCACTTACTAGTATCTTCTTCTGACTAGGTCTTCTTTCAAGTTGAACCACCACTAGTGGAGTTATTCAGTCTCTCCTCCCCTTCTCTGCAGCTTACAATGTATTCTGGACGTGCTTTCCAGAAAGAACATTGAGTGTCGTGACTATCACTTTATACAGGGAAAGACGTTTGCACACCACTTTTGCGTACCATATTTGCAGATATTGTTTACCTTTTGGTAAATGCAACAAGGTAGCAAAAATACAGCATGTTGTGCGTAAAGTGAAAGTAGAATGTGTGTATCTGTAATCAGCGCCTGGTGTTGCCTGTAACAAAACCTGCAGTGCCAAATAAAATGGAATGGACAGAATATACACAACAGGTCGGCAATAACTATGGAGAAAGAGACAGATTTAATGTAGCAAGTTGACGATCCTTCATCAGAACTGTGAGAAGTTAGAACTAAGTTGCAGAGAAGGGGAGGAGAGACTGAATGACTTCAGTGGTGGTGGTTCAGACTGAAAGAAGATCTAGTCAGAAGAAGAAACAAGTGGTGATGAGTAAATACGATTAAACAAAGGGTCCGTGATCCATTAGAGGGTCATGCTGAAGCACTTGAAGTCAGAAACAAGACAAAACATCCATAGACAAGTATGGTCGGAGGGGATGGGAATTTCTTATGAGGAATTTCTAATTTATGTGCCGTCTAATGTTTGTACTACTATTCTGTAAAACCCTTGCAGCAAACGAAAATAAACGGAAAATAACTCTGGTTTTGAATGAGGAAGAAGTATAATCAAATCATTGGATGAAACTATTTGGTCATTTCCAATAGTCCGGACCATGTCTTGTTTTTACGACATATTTTAAAGACCATGACTTTTGAGTTGGGGTGGCCTGCAGATGATGAACTCCAAGCTGAACTGAAATATGCCTTTTGATTTGGTGTTTTATATCCTGTGTTATTGCTAATTTTGTTGTTGCTGTTTGCACAACTCTTTTTGCGTGTATGTTTTTCTCTGAAAGGTTGGCTCCTTGGTTCTTTCTTTCGTGGCTGTTTGTCGGGAAGACAAATTTCTGGGTAGTTTGCTATGTGCAAACTTTGACAATTAATGTACTGCGGAGCTTTGAATCTTGAAATTCTTTATGAGAGATTTGCAATCGGTGCATATCGTATGACACGTCTCCGAGGTGTGGCTGGACACACACGGGTGGCAAACGAGACTGTGTGTGTGTGTGTGTGTGTGTGTGTGTGTGTGTGTGTGTGTGTGTGTGTGTGTGTGTGTGTGTGTGTGTGTGTGTGTGTGTGTGTGTGTGTGTGTGTGTGTGTGTGTGTGTGTGTGTGTGTGTGAAATTTGTGAATGGTGTAGGCCACTCACATAGAGGCAGGCTTGTACCGCAAGTGTGAGTCTGTTTCCTTGTTACTTCGGGGGAAACTGGGTTCCTTCATCTGTCAAAGTGCACTTTAGTCCACGTGTCCCGCAGAAGAGGTTCACCTAAACCTCTCGTGAGAAATTCCCATCCCCTCTGACCATACTTGTCTACGGATGTTTTGTCTTGTTTCTGACTTCAAGTGCTTCGGCATGACCCTCTAATGGATCACGGACCCTTTGTTTAATCGTATTTACTCATCACCACTTGTTTCTTCTTCTGACTAGATCTTCTTTCAGTCTGAACCACCACCACTGAAGTCATTCAGTCTCTCCTCCCCTTCTCTGCAACTTAGTTCCAACTTCTCACAGTTCTGATGAAGGATCGTCAACTTGCTACATTAAATCTGTCTCTTTCTCCATAGTTATTGCCGACCTGTTGTGTATATTCTGTCCATTCCATTTTATTTGGCGCTGCAGGTTTTGTTACAGGCAACACCAGGCGCTGATTACAGATACACACATTCTACTTCCTTAAAAGTTTCACTGTACGCACAACATGCTGTATTTGAAGGGCTACCTTGTTGCATTTACCAAAAGGTAAACAATATCTGCAAATATGGTATGCAAAAGTGGTGTGCAAATGTCTTAGGCACAGCTACAGCATATAGCTTGGGTGTCTCAGACTTCTGCACGATACTGTGGTGATCTTATGTACTGCACTGTACTGCTGCCGCGAAAAAAAAGCAAATTTTGTGACATATGTGACTGATGATAACCCAGATTCTGATATGGGTTTCTACTAATCGTGAACATAGTCCAGCACATCACACAAACCAATCTTCCATCCTTGGACTCACTTTACACCGCACGCTGTCGGAGCAGTGCTGCCAGGATAATCAAGGACAAGACCCACCCAGCCAACACACTTTTTGTCCCTCTTCCCTCCGGGAGAAGGTTCAGGAGCTTGAAGATTCGTACGGCCAGATTTGGGAACAGCTTCTTTCCAACTGTGATAAGACTGCTGAACGGATCCTGACCCGGATCTGGGCCGTACCTTCCAAATATCCGGACCTGACTTGCACTACCTTACTTTCCCTTTTCTATTTCTCTAATTATGATTTATAATTTAAATTTTTATTATATTTACTTCGATTTGTATTTCAGGGAGCGCGAAGCGCAGAATCAAATATCGCTGTGATGATTTTACGCTCTAGTATCAATTGTTTGGTGACAATAAAGTAAGTAAGTAAGTACTGTGGGCTGAGAGTGGGCCTCAAACTCTGCCTCGCTGATGACAGGACCCGGAACTCCAGATCTCGAATTCTGGACTTGCCAACTCACATACCTAGCGGGGTCACTGGCCCTCATGCCCCCTTCCCGCACAGAACTCTGATCCTGGAACCTGCCAGTGCTTCATTGACCTGGGGTGCGGTGGCCCTCCTCCTTTCTAGTCTACCAGCCTGACAATCCAACCATGAGTAACCTTGGCCACGTCCACATCGCAGGCCTTCGAAAGTGGAGCGGAGGCCGAGGCTCCAGCCTGACCTCTAATTACACCTTTCCCCTCCACCTCCATGTCCTTAAGCCCTGACCTGGCCTCTTAACTCCCTTCTTCTCCTTGTCCTCCTTAAAAAGTGCTCTATCTCCCAACCAATCAGTAACTTCTCACAGACAAAGACTGCAGCCTGTGTGTAAAAAAAACACGGCAATTCATAATTCTGTAATGCAGCAGATCATCCATTTGAGTAGTACCGAAAACATCACAGCTGTACAGTAAAAAAAATTGAAGGTTGGCAGTTTAAGTACTCCGTTCATGAAGATGCATTAAGTGGTGCTGCAGTAGTGCTGTAAATCTCAGCACTTTCAGAGCCTTTTTACTCGAGGTATTGAACGCTACCAACAGCAGTTTACTCTTTTCATTTTCTAGTTCCAGTCATAGCTCTAGCTAAGTTAATTTGTTGTTCCCTATGGAAGGAGATGTGTGTGCATGGGTTATTGGGAGCGTTCAATATAAGCACTATGTGGTGCTTCAAAAAAAAAAGTGCAAGGAAGACTTCTGATTTTAAAAATATTGCTCTGCATCGCTACTTTCACTCTAAACATCCATTCCAGATTTATCATGTTAAAAAAGTTCCTCCCCACACCAGTTTTCCTCAGTGTCACAACGCTGAGGCGCTAGTTTGACACTCGACCCAGCACGAGTAGAACCCGCACGAGGAGCCGGCCAGATTCGAACCTGGGACCTCTCGCTCCAAAGTCCGATGCGGATGCCACTGCAACACCGGCACAGATATTTATCAAGGAAACAGTGTAATTCAAAGGTCTGATTCTTCCATTGCAGACTCCCATCACTGGAGGCAGGAGAGAAGTCTGGGAGGAGAGGAGTGACTGCTTTCTAATAGGCATTCCTGTTATTAACATAGACATTCGAGTTTATAGAATTCACGTGTTTGGTAGCAGAAGTGTTCCTGCATGGGCCCTGGAGACAGGTTCTCGATTTTTTTTGCTTACTTATTTATATTATTGTTTCTTCTTTTTGCCTTTGTAGTTTGTTGTCTTCTGCACACTCTGGTCGAATACCCTAGTTTGGTGGTATTTCATTGATCCTGTTATGGTTATTATTCTATAGACTTGTTGAGTATGTCCACAAGAAAATGAATCTCAGGGTTGTATATGGTGACTTACCTGTGCTTTGATAATAAAACTACTTTGAAGTTTGAACTGGATAAGCTGTAATCCACGGGTTATATAGTTTATGATATAATCCCGAATCAGACTAAAATTGGGAATTAAAATTAACCTTTACAGATCATCCCCAAGTTACAAGTGGAACCACTTTCACAGATATTCATAAGTATGAAAATTACTTGATATGGGTAACCTTCCTTCTTCAGTAATGTAAAGGACGGTGTTCTTTCAACACATCTAATTAACCTGATTTTTTAGAATTGTTTTCCCCTGCCCGCTTTACAATGGTACAGAATCAAGATGTCCCTCGCACAATGGCTGGTTTCTCTGGGCTTGTATAAGAGGCTGTTACATTCTTCAGTAGAGTATCATTACATGAGTTATCAATAGAGGTGATTGCTTGTCAGTTTCCAAAGCAAATCTCTCAAGTGGCCTCCCATCGTAAAATAGGGAGCTTATATTCTTCAGAGACAATGGCATCTGATTATTGCAAGGAAATGTAAACAGGTCTGGATGTAAACATGAAAATTTGCTCTGGATCTGCAGAATCTAAACACGAGGAAGCCCTCAGATGCCAGAAATCCAAAGCAAAACACAATTAAGGGTATATGATAGAGAGTGAAAAAAATCTCACGCCAAGAGTTGTGGAGATCAGCAAGCCACTCTGAGAAGAGAAGATGGTGAAGATAATGCTCCTAGTCACATTGATGATCACTGAAATGTTCCCACAACCAATGGACTCACTTTCAAAGACCCTTCATCTCATGTTCTCGATATTTATTGCTTACTTTTTATATTATTGCTTCTTCTTTTTGCATTTGCACAGTTTGTTGTCTTCTGCACTCTGGACGAACACCCTAGATCAGTGGTATTTCATTGATTTTGTTATTATTCTATAGACTTGTTGAGTACGCCCACAAGAAAATGAATCTCAGGGTTGCATATATGTACCCTGATAAAGTTTACTTTGAACTTTGGTAACTATTTTAGAGGCATATCCCCTACTTTTTATGGGGTTAGTCATTCCTATCTGTGCCTTTGGCACAGCGGGCAGCAACCTTGACGTTTCACGAGCCCTTTTGTCTTGTTTTTAACAAGGCTGAGTTGCTAGCTCAATGCTCAAACCAGCACGGATGGAAAGTGTGCAAGGAGCCGGCTGGACTTTGAACCTGGGACCACTCACCTCAAGGTCCAGTGCTGATGCCACTGCACCACTGGCCAGGTATAGGGGGCATATGACTTTAAAATAATTACCAGTGTCTCCATATCCCAACCTAGGAACAGTCTGCCATCAAACACTTATGTTCAGTGCTCCAGGGATTAATTAGTCTGAAGTAAAATTATTCGTTAAAATTTGTTGTGTTCTTTTTATGAATGGATGACTAAATTTTCCACCCACCTACAGCTGGCACAGGAGCCTGAAGACACACACTCAACATTTAACACAAGAACATAAGAAACAGGAGCAGGAGTCGGCCATCTGGCCCGTCGAGCCTGCCCCGCCATTCAATAAGATCGTGGCTGATCTGGCCATGGACTCATCTCCACCTACCTGCCTTTTCCCCATAACCCTTAATACCCCTACTGTGCAAAAATCTATCCAACCTTGTCTTAAATATATTTACTGAGGCAGCTTCCACTGCTTCATTGGGCAGAGAATTCCACAGATTCACCACTCTCTGGGAAAAGCAGTTCCTCCTCACCTCCCGTCCTAAATCTACTCCCCCGAATCTTGAGGCTATGTCTCCTAGTTCTAGTCTCACCTCCCAGTGGAAACAACTTTCCTCCCTCTATCTTATCTACCCCTTTCATAATTTTATGTTTCTATAAGATTTCCTCTCATTCTTCTGAATTTCAGCGAGTACAGTCCCAGGTGACTCAATCTCTCCTCATAGTCTATACCCCCCATGTCTGGAATCAGCCTGGTGAACCTCTTCCAAAGCCAGTACATCCTTCCTCGAGTAAGGAGACCAGGACTACACGCAGGAGACCAGGACTACACGCAGGAGACCAGAAATGCATGCATTTTAGGAATAGCTTTGTCCCCTCACCATCAGATGTCTGAGCAGTCGATGATACCTGTGAAGACTGTCTTACTATTTTTGCTTTTGTTTTGCACTACTTATTTATTTCTATATATATTTATTTTTGTAACCTATTGATTCTTTTTTGTGTATTGGATTGCACTGCTACCACAAAGCAACAAATTTCACAATACATGTCAGTGACATTAAACCTGATTCTGATGCTGAGATACATCCTAGAATGCACTGGGTCACACCATCTGGGTGTTCCAGGTCTTTCAACATCAGACACATCAGCCAGGGTTGGTCAGGCCCTGCCTTGTGTCACACCTCTTGATCCACAGCCACCTGGGGGCTTGCTCAGCAGCCTCTGTGACAGTCCTGATGGCTCTTTTCTTTGCAGCCTCCATAACGCCAAGGAGTTGTTTCTGTGCAGTGAGCACCTTCTACAGGCTTGCATCCTACCGTCCACCCGGTCGGTCTCTGGCACTGATCCTTGTATTTGGCTTTCTTACATTCAAATGCTTCCTTAATCCAGTCTTCCCAAGGAACTCACACAAAATGCTGGTGGAACGCAGCAGGCCAGGCAGCATCTATAAGGAGAAGCACTGTCGACGTTTTGGGCCGAGACCCTTCGTTAGGACCGAAACGTCGACAGTGCTTCTCCTTATAGGTGCTGCCTGGCCAGCTGTGTTCCGCCAGCATTTTGTGTGTGTTGTTTGAATTTCCAGCATCTGAAGATTTCCTTGTGTTTGTTCCCAAGGAACTGTCAGTTCTTCCATCACCACCTGCTTCGGACAGCCAGCAAAACCTCTACAACCACCCCTATGGGCTCACATCGTGGCCGCCAGTCCTGTCTCTGGCACTGCTCTGCCAGCGCCTGGTATTTGGCTTCCCTACTATCTACATCCAACTCATTTTTCTCCTGCTTGCTCTTTACAACGTGTACACACCTCTATCACACACAATCAGTTGTCAAAGATTACAGGGAGAAGGCAAGAGAATGGGGTTGAGAGGGATAATAAATCAGCCATGATGGAATGCCAGAGCAGACTCAATGGGCTGAATGGCCTAATTCTGTTCCTATGTCTTATGGTCTTATGTAAATTGTGTCTTTCCATATGTACAAAATACCTCTCACAACGTTTCCAGCTCTGGATCATGGATTTGAATGTTTAATATATATCATCCTAGTTTAGTTTCCCTGGATTCAACTAAACTTATTTCATTTGAGCAATTACTTCACCATTTCACAATTTTTCACAAACCTCGAACATATTCTATAAGCAGTGTTACAGGAAATAAATTGACTAAAATATAAAGCTTAAGGATATTCTGTTTTTTTGAAAAGTCTTCTGTATTGAAGATGTGGCAGATGATACTGTTTTTAAAAATGTTCTCTTACCCAATTTTCTAACCTCATTTCACTGTCAGAATCAGAATCAGGTTTAATATCACTGGCATATGTTGTGAAATTTGTTGACTCTCTGTCAGCAGCACAATGCAATATATGATAAATCAATGTAGAGGAAAAACATATATACTGTATCTATTAAGAGTTTAAGTTAAAATAGGTAGTGTGTAAAAAAAAATTAAAAAGTGGTGAGGTACTGTTCATGGGTACAATGTCCATTCAGAAATCAGATGGCAGAGGGGAAGAAGCTGTTCCTGAATCGTTGAGGGTGTGCCTTAGGCTCCTGTACCTCCTTCCTGATAGTAACAATGAGAAGAGGGTGGTGGGGGTTCTTAGGGTGAATACCACCTTCCTAAGGCACCACTCCTTGAAGGTGTCTTGGATACTATGGAGGCTAGTACCCATGAAGAAATGAAAGAGATGATTACTTTTACAAGTTTCTCTAACTCACTTTGTTCTTGTGCGGTAGCACCCCCCCCCCCCCCCCCCGCATACCAGACGGTGATGCAGCCAGTCAGAATGCTCTCCACGGTACATTTGTAGAAGTTTTAGAGTGTTTCAACTGACAAACCAAAACTCCTGAAATACTAGCCGCTGTCTTGCGTTCTTTACAGCTGCATGAGTACGTTGTGCTCAGGTTAGATCCTCAGAGATGTTGACACTGTCCCAGACCTTTTCACTGCTGCCTCATTCTGTAACACTGAACTTGAAAGGGAACAGAATATTCCGTATTCACTTAAATTAAGACTTATTTGATTATTCCCTAACCTAATTCACTCTGTTTCAAACCTTTTCACTGCTGCCCCGTTCTGTAACACTGAACTTGAAAGGGTACAGAACATTCCATATTCCCTTAAATTAAGAGTTATTTGATTATTATGAAAATTCTCAGAGGCTATTAAAATCAGCTGCAAAAAAGAAGAGAAACGAAGTTGGTCTGCACACTGCGAATATTCAGACAGTTTGCTGGATGATTAAGCCACCAGTTTCAAGTGAGGAAGAATGAATATTGGGGCCCTTGTGGATTTTCGTTAGGAGATTAACTGGAGAAGGGTGTGGGAGAAGTGGTTATCAGCACCGGCATATTATTTCCGGTTCTGACATTCACCACGACCTATTTTACATTAGGCATTGCCTAAAAGCATCGGTCCCTTGTACTTTGTTCTCATAGAGGGATCAGAAGTGGAGAGAGTGAGGGATTTCAGGTTCCTGGGATCTAACCTGGACACAGCATATCAATGCAGCTATAAAGAAGGCAAGACAGTGGCTATATTTCATGAGGAGTTTGACGAGATCTGGTTTTGTCAACTAAAACATTCAAGAACTGCTACAAATGTACCGTGACTGCTGGCATCACCACCTCGTATGGGGTAAGGGCTACTGCACAAGATCAAAATAAGCTGCAGGAACATGAAAAATTAGTCAGCTCCATCATGGGTACTGGCTTCCACAGTATCCAAAACATCTTCAAGGAGCGGTGCCTTCAGAAGGTCGCATCCATCATTAACAGCCCCCACCACCCAGAATATGCCCTCTTCTCATTGCTACCATCAGGGAGGAGGTACAGGAGCCTGAAGGCACACACTCAACGACTCAGGAACAGCTTCTTCCCCTCTGCCATCCGATTTCTGAATGGACATTTGAACCCATGAACACTACCTCACTACTTTTCCATTTCTGTGGGGTTTTTTTTGCATTGCTTATTTTAATTTAACTATTTAATAGACATATACATACTGCAATTCAGTTTTTTTTCTCTTTATTTAGTTGTCGTACATTGCTTCGTACTGCTGCCGTAAAGTTTACAAATTTCACGACATATGGACCTGATTCTGATTCAGATTTGTATATGAAGAGAAAAGTGAATCAGTAATGAGACCGGCATAATTCATTTGAACAGTTTCAACCTGCATTGTAGAAATGCAGAAAATTACCTCAAATGGCTTGGTGTTTACCATCCCCCTTTCCCCCTACACGGACATAAGAAAATCTTTGTGCCTAATCTCACGAGTTGACCTGTGACATAGTAATCTTATTACTGGATTGCAGGAATTCCCTGGAGGTAGTTTTAATGAGGTGCCATCAACCCTGCTAATGCTAAGTACGCTAGAGCCTGCATTATTCAAAGAAAAGTGAAAATACAGACTGGTTGTGGGCTGAGACAGCGAGGGTTTTCATTATCAAACACTTAAGCATTGCTCCTGATTGTTGCTTGTGGTACGGTTATTTAATATGTTTTAAATGTGTTGCAAAATATCATTTTATTCTAGGATCGAGCAAATAGGACATGTACAGTTGCTCTTTGCACATTATGTGGGATAAGTGCCATTATGCTGCAGTGTCTGTGGGCACACATTCTATTCATATATCATTAATATTTCCAAACATCTGTGCAGTGTTGTAGAATATTCATTGTGCTGTAGTGTGAACTTTTTTAAACAAGGAAAATGGGTTTATCTGAAAGGGTTGTTACTGGATTACTTTGGGAGTTTTCAGGCTTTAATACGAGGCTGTGGTAAAACATTGATGCTGTAGCGATGTCGGCTGCGAGGGAATGCTGCATCTGCCTTCAAGACCAGACCGCTTGCTCCAGGCCAAACCTGATTCTCTCTGCCGCTCGTCAATTATCCCAAGTGGAAAAAGCAAACCTTTTCTCCCCCCAATGGTTATCTACAGTAGAGATTCACTTTCACTTTTAATGTGACAGCTTTATTGTTTTCCCCTTTAGCATTTCTTCAGCATGTATAGTAATAACCAAGAGCGGCAGTAGTGAAACAGTTTCTCGCTTGAAATGTTTAATAGTTAGATCAGTTTATTAAATTGAAATGTAGGCACAAATAATGATTTTCAGTTTTTTCCCCACTTTCTCCAATGATAATTGCTCCTATATTTCTGCTGGGGCACAGAAAAATTCCCTCAACTCACCCATCTCTCCATTTCTAACAGATTCTAATCTGTCCTTTCCCTTTTACCCTCTGGCTCTGTGAAACACCTTGGGCTAGGGGGCTTTTCTACCTTAAAGGTTCTGGGCAAACTCCACATCTTTCATGTGCCTGAAATACATTTATTTGTCATTTACTGAGAGGTGGCGCGGACTAGGCCCTTCCGGCCCTTCACCCAGTTTAACCCTAGCCTAATCATGGGACAGTTTACAATGCTCAATTAACCGACCAACTGGTATGTCTTTGGAATGTGGGGGAAAACCGGAGCATTGCTTTAAGGTTGTAAGATTCGACATTTTGGAACATTATTATTGGATTTATCAGAGGGCACGTCATGCAAGATAACTCCCTGTGTGATCACCGGCAGCGGCATTGGTTTGTTCGAATAGCTGCTACAAGTATATTGGTGCACTGTGTAATGATTTGGTCTTTACGAGCAGGAAAAAGAGAACAACACAGCAAGCATTTTTTAAAAGCCATCTTGGAAACGCATCTGCCAAGACCAAGTGTAAAAAATTGCATATCAAGATTATTACTGTATGAAAAAATGAAATAAATTTTAAACAGGGACGTTTCTCTTTACTTTGTCTTGCTAAATAAGATATATTTCACTATGTTTTGATACATAGTTTAAGCCGTAATCCCTCCGACTGAGTGTAGAAAAACAAATTAACCAGGAAAAAAAGCCTTTTATTCTCTTGCTCAAAGCAAACACAGTCTCTTTCCCCTATCAATGCTAGGAAGTTGATTCAAACCAGAAGAGTGCAGGGCAATTTGGCAAATCTAATCATCCAAAATCGGCTTGATGATCGCAGAGAACGATGAACAAAAGTCGCCTTTATGATCGGGTGCTGGTGATCAGTGATGGGATGCTTGTTGCTAATATCCATTACAACCATTGTTGGCAGAATTTCAGATTGTGGCAAGAGGGTGTACAGGAACGAGATATATCAGCTGGTTGAGTGGTGTCGCAGCAACAACCTTGCACTCAATGTCAACAAGACCAAAGAGCTGATTGTGGACTTCAGAAAGGGTAAGTCGAGGGAACACACACCAATCCCTGTCCACAAAGCAGAAGTGGAGAGAGTGAGCAATTTCAAGTTCCTGGGTGTCAACGTCTCTGAGGACATAACCTGGTCGCAACATATCAACATGGCTATATAGAAGGCAAGACAGCAGCTATATTTCATTAGGAGTTTGTGGAAACTTGGAATGTCACCCAAAATACTCGCAAATTTCTACAGATGTACCGCGGGGAGCATTCTGACTGGCTGCGTCACCGTCTGGTATGGGTGGGGGGGCTACTGCACAGGATTGAAGTAAGCTGCAGAGAGTTGTAAAATTAGTCAGCTCCACCATGGGTACAAGCCTCTGTCATATATAAGACATCTTCAAGGAGCAGTGCCTCAAAAAGGTGACATTTGTCATTGACCCCTACCACCCAGGATGTGCCCTCTTCTCATTGCTACCATCAGGAAGGAGGTACAGGAGCCTGAAGGCACACACTCAACGATTCAGGAACAGCTTCTTCCCCTCTGCCATCAGGGAGGAGGTACAGGAGCCTGAAGACACACACTCAACGATTCAGGAACAGCTTCTTCCCCTCTGCAATCAGGAAGGAGGTACAGGAGCCTGAAGGCACACACTCAACGATTCAGGAACAGCTTCTTCCCCTCTGCCATCAGGGAGAGGGTACAGGAGCCTGAAGACACACACTCAACGATTCAGGAACAGCTTCTTCCCCTCTGCCATCAGGGAGGAGGTACAGGAGCCTGAAGGCACACACTCAGCGATTCAGGAACAACTTCTTCCCCTCTGCCATCCGATTTCTGAATGGACATTGAACCCATGAACACTACTCACTACAACACACACAAAATGCTGGTGGGACACAGCAGGCCGGGCAGCATCTATAGGGAGAAGCGCTGTCGACGTTTCGGGCCGAGACCCTTCGTCAGGACTAACTCAACTTCTTCAGTGTAGGCATCACTGGCAGAGACTTCGCAGTAGTGAATTTAAAGAGCAAACACGAAGGGTCTCGGCCCGAAATGTCGACAGCGCTTCTCCCTATAGATGCTGCCTGACCTGCTGCGTTCCACCACCATTTTGTGTGTGTTGCTTGAATTTCCAGCGTCTGCAGATTTCCTTGTGTTAACACTACTCACTACTTATTTATTTCTGTTTTTGCACTACTTATTTATCTATTTGACACACACACACACACACACACACACACACACACACACACACACACACACACACACACACACACACACACACACACATATATATATATATATATATATATATATATATACTTACTACAATTCAGGTATTTCTCCTGTATTATCAAGTATTGCATCGTACTGCTGCCGCAAAGTTAACAAATTTCATAACATTTGCCGGTGATATTACACCAGATTCTGATTAATGAATGTGGGAGGTAAGTTTACGAGTTTCGTAGATGATGTTTTATGGAAGCAGATTTGCGGGCTCGGTGAGTGAAACAGCAGACATTGATTGCGGGTATGTACGGCAACTGTTTATTCACAAGCAAACAATTAAACAGCTTACGTGTGTAATGCCCTGGTTCATATTTTTTACTGTTGTGCTGTTTGGTGAGAGCTGCTTGTTTTAAGCTTATGTTTGGGCTACTGTTGAAGATAAGAGATGAGGAGAAACCTGTGCCAACCAGTTGGGATAGTTGGATTAAGGGGAGGTTTCTCTGGTGAGGAACGCTAAGATTGGGCTTGGAGCTTTTGTTCGAGGGGAGATGAAGAGGGAAGACACAGGGGAGAACCGGTCGTAGCATACGATCCGGTGGGAGACCTGTTTGTTCGAGGTCGGTTGTGAGCGACATTTGAAAGGTGTTGTGTGCTTTGACATTGACTGAGGGCCCAGTGCGTGAGTGACAGAGAAGTTCAAGATGAGCTCCAACTTGTGCACGTTTGACTGTTTAATTAGAATGGGCCCATTTTGTTATTGTTGAGTTAAGATTGATAAATATAATTCCTTTACGCAGTGTACTGTCTGTTATTTCATGGCATTAATTTGTAACGGTAGTAAATGACAAAAAATCCACACACACCAGGGTTTGGGGTAGGATCGAGCGCGCCTCAATCTCACGAGTTTGGCGTGGCCAGAGGTTGTCTTCCTTACACTTATGCAGCCAAGGAAACCAGTGTTTCACGTGCATGTAAGTCGAACAAGCACTCATCCAAGTCACCCAAACTTGAGAAACTACGACATTAAGCTTTCAATACACTTGTTAAATCTGTCCAAATCACACAAGAAGATTAAACAGGCAATGAGCACTAGGGGTGCACCTGAAACAAGAGCCCCTCCCCTATTAACCGTAACACACCTTTCAAATGGACCCTCAACACTGCCCATGGCTCATGGCCTGGAGAGAGCTTAGGGGTCAAGAGAACGAGTCGCACACGCGTGCCCACCTCTATACACCTGAAGACCGAAAGCCAGCTGCACGGCACGGCAGCTAACCGATGGGAAGACGCCTACATACCTCATGGGAAGCCATTTTCAGAACAATTTTCGATCAGCAAATAGTTAACCTTCCACACATTACAGATGACATGAAGACTGACGATCGTGAGGAGGCAATCCTCAGCCACAATATCATATTGAAGAGTAGTTAAAACGAGGAATGAAATTTAATCCTGAAAAATGTGAGGTGAGACATTTTGGATTGACTTAAAAGGCTAAGAGGCTGAAGACTCTTGGGAAGTACTGAGGAATAGAGAAAATTTGGTTTGCACGTTCAAGGATGCTTGAAAGCCAAAACCCAAGTAGTTAAAAAGGTAAATGGGATACTTGTGTTCATTAGCTGGGGTGTAAAATATAAAGGCAGGGTAGATTATAGTACAACTATACTCTGTTTATTAGATGCCTGCTGTTAAAGTGGGCACTAAGTGTGTGTTTGTGGCCTTCTGCTGGTTCAAGGTGTTGTGCGTTCAGAGATGCTCCTCTGCACACCAATGTTGTAATGGGTGGTTGTTTGAGTTACTGTCGCCTTGAACCTGTCTGGCCATTCTCCTCTGACCTCTCGTTAATGAGGCCTTTTCGCCCACAGAACCGCTGCTTATTGGATGTTTTATTTTTGCACCTTTCTCTATAAACTCACGTGATTGTTATGTGTGAAAATACCAAGAGATCAGCAGTTTCTGAGATACTCAAACCACCCCATCTAGCACCAAATATCATTCCACAGAGACCTAGAGCACATTTCCTCCCTATTCTGATGTTTGGCCTGAACAGCAACTGAACCTCTTGACCATGTCTGCATGCTTCTTTGCATTGAGTTGCTGCCACATGATTGGTTGCTTAGATATTTGCATTAACAAGGTGTACCCAAGAAAGTGGCCACTCCGCATATATTATCATTAGTTCAGCGTGCAGTTGTGTTTGCCACATTTACAGGAAGGGCGTGATCACATTGGAGAGGCACATAAGGGACTCCCAAAGAATGTTGCTCACATTTGAGGACAGATCAGCTAGGCCGTGTTTGATTTTTTTTTGCAATGGAGAAAAGTGGAGGGAACGAGATTAAGTAGCACAAAATTATGAGGGACAAAGATAAATAGTAAGAAACTTTTTATCCCCTTATCAGGGATGTTTATAACCAGAGGGCATAGGTTTTATATTAAGTGGCGGAGATTTAGATGTTTCCCCCCCCACTCACAGTATGTTTGGAATCTGGAATGAATTGCCTGAGGGGATGATGGAAGCAAGTATTCTCATACATTTATGAAGTATTTAGATGAGCGTTTGGCATAAAAGGCCATGAGCTGAATTCTGGGAAGTGGGATTAATCTTGATTGACACTTGATAGCTGTATGGACATGGTGGGTGGGCATAAAGGTGTTTTCCCACCTTGTATGACCACTACACTGATTGATGAAATATTCACATGCAGAGAAGATTCAAATCATCAGGAAATATTGGGGAAACTTTGGCTTTTCATCTGAAAAAATACAGGTGAATTCTGGGAACAAACTCCAAATGATTACTGCACAACTAATTTATCTTTCAACGATCCAAATACACAACCAATGAAAGCAATATAGATCTAAAGGCAACACGAGTGAATCTGCAGATGCTGGAAATAAATAAAAAAACATGAAATGCTGGCAGAACTCAGCAGGCCGGACAGCATCTATGGGAGGAGGTAATAACGACGTTTCGAGCCAAAACCCTTCATCATGACTCCTGACGTCGTCACTACCTCCCCCCATAGATGCTGTCTGGCCTGCTGAGTTCTGCCAGCATTTCGTGTTTTTTTATAGATCTAAAGTAGCTTTGTGACAGGAAATGGGGAGCAATGTAAGCGTTCAGCTTTTTTGGCAAAGTAAAATTAGCTGTTGTAAGCCCAAGAGGTCAGTTTTAAGCGCTGTTTTTAATAACGGGTACACAGGCATGCGACAGCGGCCACATCCTGGTACACTGCTTCGACAAGCGGGCTAAACCAAGTGAGGGTAGCCACATACCCTGGAGAGATAGGGACATGCCAAGTCAGCTCTGGCAGACTGGCGGATGAGATCTACAGTGATTTCCAACGGCCAGAAAGACAGTTCCGCGGAGAGCGAAGGGCGTGACAAGGCACAGAAGACGTCCCGGCCATCCGCCGCAAACAGGGAAGAGCCCCAGTTTGTGATGCTTGCTTGTACCACTGGACCTGAACTTCTGAGGTCGAGAGAGTGGGACAGCGCCAGCACGACGACTTTTCAGCTTTAAAAACTCTCCCGCACAGGTCTCCTGTCATCATCGGACATGATGGGCAACCACCGCAGGACATAATTTCAACGCTTTCAGGTGACTCAAAATTTTAAAGTATAGCAAACAGTGGAACGGACAATGAGTTCAGGAGAACATTGACATTCTGGTGAAAAGGATGGACACATGGCAGATGCACAGAGTGGCAGAGATTATTTTGGTAAGAGAAGTGAAGGAAAGAATATAATTATAATGGATACATTTCTACAGTGGCTGCTGAGGGCTTGCTGCAATTGCACAGAAACCTTTGAAGGTGCTGGTACTAATTCAGAACTCAGTTTTAAAAAGCAGACAGGATATGGCTCGATAAGGTTGAATCTACGCGGTTTGTGTTTTGCATTCTGTAGTTCACGGTATGATGTGTTTCTGGTGTCCGGTCGCTCCTTTCTTTTTGTTGCTATTTTGGGTGATTTTGAATTGGGGGTGACCTGCAGATAATGAACAAAATATGCCTGGACTCCTTTGCGTTTGTGTTTTATGTTTTTCACTCATTTCTTTGTTGCCATTTGCGCGATTTGTTTTTTTTTAGGCGTGGGATGATTTTCTTTGTTTCGTGGCTGTCTGTGGAGAAGATGAATCTCAGGTTTGTTAACTCCATATATACTTTGAATCTCAAGTCGAAGCATGTGAAGTGTATAAGCAGGTAGATAATTTAATAATTCTTTATTAGAACTTGCATTTAATATCACCTCTACTTTAGCCACAACTCGAATTCTGTGTCGAATCCTGGACACCATGTTATTGGGAAGACTTAAAACCCGTAGAGAAGAGGTAAAGAAAGATTTTGTAGAATGACCGTGAATTGAATAGCAACAGTCAGCGAAGGCCACTGGAAAAGCTAGGGCTGTCCTCCTTGGATTAGGCTGAGAGGTGATTTAATAAAATTAATAAGAGTACAAACAGAGTGAATATAGAAAAACTTTTTCTACTTATGGGACGGGTTGAGAACCAGAGGAGACAAAGAACCTGCATTGACATCAGCAAAAACATCTTCGCTTAGCAACCAGTCATGGAAACAGAATCAAGTCTTATAAAACGGAATTGGATAAGTATTTCAGGGAGGGGAGAAAGATTACAACTGTGGTTGAAAATAGCTGGGAATGGAACTGAACAGTCTCAGAGAGCTAGCATGATCTTGATGGGGTGAATGGTGTTCTGCCCTGCAGTGGCTCTGTGAATCTAAGGTAGCCGGAATCCAATATTACTTTAAAATAAACGATAAGTCGGATAAAGCAAGGCAGGATCAAAGCTGGTATAATTTAGGACTAATAGCTACCAAACAACGATCAAATATGTAACGTACCAGCAGCTCATCAAACAAACACTGCTGGAAGAGCTCATGATATCCAAACATAGAGGGGAGAGTGCCCATTAGCCAGACAAACATCGAATAATCTCTCTTCAATCACAGACTACATGTTTAATCTATTGAAAACATGATAAAGCCAACGAGGATATTCAGGCTTTAGAAAGCATGTTATACAACTTCACTACAAAATAAATAAAGAAGTCTTGAGGAGCTGGATTTTTACATTGGAACGGTGTGTAATCATGAGTTGATGGAATGGGGGGGGGGGGGGGGTGGTCAGATAATCGTAAAAAGATATCCGGGCAGTGCATGAGCTGGGTGTGGACACTGTCCTATTTTCTCACAGCAGGGAGCATCCCGACTGGCTGTACCACCACCTTGTACGGGAACTGCACCGACCTCGATCGCTGGCCACTGCAGAGAGGGATACGGACAGCCCGGCACATCTACGGCTGTGAACTTCCCTCCATTGAGGACATTGACAGCGGCAGGTGCATAAGGGAGGCCTGGAGGATCATCGGGAACACCAGTCGCCCCGACCGTAAACTGTTTCAGCTGCTTCTGTCTGGCAAACGGTGCCGCAGCGTTAAAGCCGGGGCCGAGAGGCTTCTTTCTACAAGCCATTAGAATTATAAATTCACACGTCTGTACACTCTGACAGTGTCATAACGCAAAGATTTTTACTCCCTCACGTTGCAGGGTGGATGTAAGATTTAAATAAATTCAAATTCTTACCACTAGCTGAGGACTCAGGAAGATGTGGCCAAAACTGCAAGGTTAAGGCAGAAGAATTTTTGGATCCCATATTGGCAGTGGAGAGGGTGCAGAGGAGGTTGACAAGAATGATCCTGTGAATGAAAGGGTTTATCATATGAGGAGCGTGTGATGGTTCTGGACCCTCGCTGAAGCGTGGAAGGAATGAGGAATCTCATTGAAACCTATCGAATATTGAAAGGCCTAGATGGAGTGAACGTGGGGCGTGTGTTTCCTAAAGTGGGGTTGTGTAGGACCAGAGGGCACAACCTCAGAAAAGAAAGACATCCCTTTAGAACAGAGATGAGGAGGAATTTCTTTAGCCAGAGGGTGGTGAATCTGTGGAATTCATTGCCTCAGGTGGCTGTGGATGCCAAGTCACTGGGCATATTTAAAAGCGGAGGCTCTTGATTAATCGGGGTGTCGAAAGCTAGAGGGAGAAGGCAGGAGGATGGTGTTGAGAGGTTTAATTAATCAGCCATGATGGACTGGTGGAGCAGAGACTCAATGGGCTGAATAGCCTAATTCTGCTCCTGTGTCTTTATGGTCTAATCTAGTTTAGTCAGGATTATACAGTACTGTGCGAAAGTCTCAGAACCATGTCCATAGCCAGGATGCTTAATACTTTACACAATACCGTGGCAATTTTATGTATTGCACTGTTCTGATGCTACTGAAAATTTTTTTTCATGATATATGCGAGTGATGACAAACCTGATTCTGATATGGGACTGAGATTGGGAAGGGGGCAGGGAGAGGGGAATCACGGTTGGGAATAGGGGAAGGGAGAGGGGAGGGAGCGGGAAACACCGGAGAGACATTCTGTGATGATCAATAAACCAATTGTTTGGTATCAAAGGACCTTCCCTGCTGTCTCGGGCTGGGTGTGTCTGCACCCGTACCACCCCCACCTCCTCACCACCTTGGAACTCTGCCTCCGACATCTGTACCACACCTCTCCCGCGATGCTCCACCCTCGCCATTCCCAACGTCCTTTGCTCCCGCCAGATTTACAGACTTGCTCTCCGCTCCACGTTGACAAATACAGTTCTGTGCAAAAGCCTCAGGCACCCTAGCTCTATTTATATGGGCCTAAGACTTTTGCACAGTACTGAATGGATGCGGGAATTCATCTCCAGGGCCAGTGGTTGAGGGGGAAAAAATCATGCCAGTGTTTAAATTAAATTGGACAGAGGCAATTGGGAAAAGGCAGTTGAGAGAATTTTAACTTATTGTCTCAGCTGTTTCCATGTTCATCTTCTGTATGTGGAAGTCCAAACAAATTAAAGTCTGCAGATTGTATTGGAAACAGTCTGCTTACACTAATTGCTCTTGGATTGTTGAAAAAAAAAGTTGAATGGAGTCTCTGAAATGTTATATTTTACATATTTTAATTTTCTTACAAGGCATGTTTTTGGATGCACTATTCAATTTTTACCTCCTGATAAACCAGGTACACTCAAGCATAAAATTAATAATGAATGTGTCTTTTCATTTGGAAATAATGTGTGCAGATAGTTTCGTGAAAATGGAGTGTGCTGAAAGTGGAGAATTCTTTGTGAGCACTGAGGTATTTTTAAAACTTGAAAGTAACTTTAAGGTAAATGCTGCTTCTGCAATTACAAGCTAGGATAGCTTCAATCTGGGTGGTCGGAGAAAGTAGTTAGCAGAAATAATGGACACTATAATTAGGAAATCACCAATAAGTGAGCCCACTGCCTTTGTCAAAGCTGAAGATCAACCACAGCCTCAGCCTAGATCACCAGCCGGCTTGCTCGCCAGGGCGTCTGAAAGGCAACTGGAAGTCAATCTTGGCCAGCAATTAAAGCTCCCTGACTTCATCGCATCGTCACCCCCGAGGCCTGGGATGGTCACTCTGTCAGAAGTCTCAAAGTAGGTGGCGATTGTAGAACAGACAGTTCCTTGGGAAGACCGGATTGAGGAGACGTTTGAGCGTAAGAAAGCCAAATACCAGGGGCTGGTACAGCAGGGTGGGGGCACAATGCAAGCCTGTCGAGGGGTGTGGAGGTTTTGCTGGCTGCTCACTCTGCAGAACCTACGGGCTGCAAAGGAAAGAGCCATCAGGACCGTCACAGACACTGCTGAGCGAGCCTCCAGATGGCTATGGATCAAGAGGTGTGACCTGTGGACTGATGCCACTGAGACACAAGCCGGGGCCTGATCACCCTGGCTGGGTCACCCGGGGTGACGGAGTCACGTCAAGAGACCCAAAACCCCCGATGACCCCAGGTTACACCACTGATGAAGTGTCTCAGTGCGTCCTAGGATGTATCTCAGATCATAATAAATATCACAGTCTGGCAAATATCCATAGGTCAGCATTTGCCTGTGAGTTTCTGTATATTGATCCAGGAAACTTATGATTTATCAGCGACTATGTCCTTCAGCCTAGAGTGGACAAGGAGTGAGGTTCAAGCATTGAGCAGTTTATGTCGTCATTAGCTATTGATCAGAATCAGGTTTTATTACCACTGTCTCATCTGACATGAAATTTGGTGTTCTGTGGCAGCAGCACGGTGCAAGACATTACTGTAATTTACAAAATAAAGAAGTAGTTACAAAATGAGATAGTGTTCATGGACGGCTCAGAAATCTGATGATGGCAGGGAAGAAGCTTAATCACTTAAATAATTGACTGTGGCCTTCAGGCTCCTATACCGCACCCCCCCCCCCGATGATTGTAATGCTGGATGCCATCTTCGTGAGGCATTGCCCCTTGAAGGTGTCCTCAATGGCGGTAAGTCTCATGCTTGTGATGGAGCTGGGTGAATTGACAATTCTCTGCTGCCTTTTCCAGTGCTCTGCATTGGAGCCTTCATACCAGGCCGTGATGCAACCAGTTAGCGTGCCCTCCACTTGACATCCATAGAAACTTGCAAGAATCTTTGGTGACGTACCAAATCTCCTCAAGCTCACGATGAAGTAGAGGCGCTGACACGCCTGCTTCATGATTACGTGAATACGTTGGGCCCAGGATAGATCCTCAAGAGATGCTGACACCCAGGAACTACAAGCTGCTCACCCTTTGCACTGCTGACCTCTCGATGAGGACTGGTGTGTGTTCCCCCGACTTCCCCTTCCTGAAGCCCGCAGTCAATTTCATGGTCTTGCTGACGTTGAGTGCAAGGTTGCTGTTGCGACATCACTCGAGCAGCTGATCCTGTATGCCTGCTCTTCGCCATCTGAGATTTTAACAACGGTGTCACCTGCAAATTTATAAATGGTGTTTGAGCTGCACTTAGTCATACATTCGCACGTGGAGGGGTTAGAGCAGTGGGCTAAGCACACATCCCCGAGGTGCCCCTGCATTGATTGTCAGCAAGGAAGAGATGTTATCACAGATCCGTACTGACTGTGGTTTCCTGATGAGGAAGTCAAGGATCCAGATGCAGAGGGAGGTACGGATGATGTAACGGACAAGATTTTCCAGTAATCAAAATATCAAAGCTATTTTGAGCCAATTATTCCAGTGCTTTTACATTTCAAGGTTACATTTCCCAGATTTTTTGGAGTTAGTAATATTAATATCATTGATATAACTGATGGTATTGATATCTTATACCGGTCTACGTTTCTCTATCACTTTGCAGGAGAGGGGCAACAGAAAGCAGGAATAGAAAATTGTTTGGAGGGATGGCCAAAATCTGGTGGTATAGATTTAGAAAACAGGGAAAGAGACACTAATATAACGAGGTTATATAATGTGATTAATTTCAGAGGCTATAATCAAAACAGAGGATTATGGCACCAGTGTAAGGCAGAGAGAAGAACATCATATGGCGTGTAGTGCTGGAGAAAATTGCTGATCCAAGACATGGGAGATTATGAAGTGATATGTAAATTGGGACATTGTTGGAGGTCAGTGTAATAAAGGGTAGGCATTTACTTTCTCCTTCTTCATTCATTCTTTGGGATGTGGGCGTCACTAGCAAAGCCAGCATTTATTCCCTATGGCTGATTGCCCTTGGAGGATGTTGGCGAATCTCATCTTCCACTGATAGGAGATTCAGATGTGCAATAATGCAGGAAAGGCAATTTATTTCCAAATCAGCAAGGCGTATAGCTTGTAGGAGAAATTACAAGCACTGGAGTTCCCTTGTGCCCAAAAAAATCCTCCTTCCTTGTGGTCATCAAGGTTACAGATTTAGGAGCTGCTCTCAGAAAAGCTTACACATGGCATGGTGGTAGTGGAAAAAAAATGAAGGTTTAAGTGGAGGGCAGGGAAACCAATCAAACATTGTCCCGTTAACCATCTTGTGGGTTGTTAGATCTGCACTCTCTTCCAGGTGAAGAAATGCATTCAGTCACTTTCCTAACCATATAACAATTACAGCACGGAAACAGGCCATCTCGGCCCTTCTAGTCTGTGCCGACGCTTACACTCACCTAGTCCCACCGACCCGCACTCAGCCCATAACCCTCCATTCCTTTCCTGTCCATATCCCTATCCAATTTTACTTTAAATGACAATACCGAACCTGCCTTTACCACTTCTACTGGAAGCTCGTTCCACACAGCTACCATTCTCTGAGTAAAGAAATTCCCCCTCGTGTTACCAAACATGCCTTATAGCTAACTTTATGGTGTCAGTAGATGAGTCACTTGATCCAGGGATACCTCTTGTTCATGGAGCCTGGTATTTATGTGGCTGGTTCAGTTGAGTGACTGTCCAGGGATATCTGAGGCAGGCAACTCAATATGAATGTCAAACGGGTAGTTATTAGACACTCTGTGTCACTGTCCAGTATTTCATGTTCCTTGTCACTCATCGGCCCGATACCTTATTTGGAGAAACAGCACCATATGTGGAGCACCATTATTAGGAGAAACAGCATCAGACTCGATGGGCTGAATGGCCTAATTCTGCTCCTATGTCTTATGGTAATTTGTTGTTGTGGTCCTGCTGCACATTGTCGATTTCTGAAGAGCTGCAAATGACATTGAATTCTGTGAAAGCATCAGTAAGTATCCCCATTTTTGACCTTGCAATGGAAGTAAGGTCATTGACAAAACAGCTGAATGTAATTGGGCCCAAGGCGCTGCCCTGCATGTTGTGGGCTCGATTTATTGATCTCCAACAACTGCGACCATTTTCCTTTATGAAAAGAATGACAGTTGCTGGTATGTCCCTTCCCTGATGCCTTTCAATTTCAAATTCGATGCTGTCGGCAGATGGTGCCACAGCAAAGTTTAACTGGCCTGGATTGTAGATTAGAGTCTCAGGTTTATAATGTTCTCATCCTTCTTTTTTGTCACCATATTTGAATGATCTTTGAATCGGGGCGGCGTGTAGGTGTAATTTTGATTTTGTCTTTTATGTGTATTCGCTCGTCTGTTTGTTTCCATTTGTGTGATATTATTTGCAGGGAGCAGCAGGTATTGATGTTCGGTATTTTTCTTTGAATGGGTTTTCTCTTTCCACAGATGCTGCCTGGCCTGCTGAGTGTTTTGAGCATCTTCTGTGTTTGCTGTTTGACGACAAATTCAGTAAAATGTTCGAAGTAACGTTTATTGTCAAAGCGCATATATGTCACCATCTACTCCCCTGAGATTCATTTTCCTGCGGGCATCCTCAGCAAATCTATAGAATAGCAACTGTAAACAGGATCGGTGAAAGATCAACCAGAGTGCAGAAGACAACAAACTGTGCAAATGCAAATATAAATAATAGCAATAAAGAACGAGAACATGAGATAATGAGTCCTTAAAGTGAGATAATTGGTTGTAGAAACATCTCAATGGATTGGGCAAGTGAGTGTAGTTATCCCCTTTTGTTCAAGAACCTGATGGTTGAGGGGTAGTAACTGTCCTTGAACCTGGTGGTGTGAGTCCTGAGGCTCCTGTACCTTCTACCTGATGGTTGAGGGGTAGTATCTGTTCCTGAACCTGGTGGTGTGAGTCCTGAGGCTCCTGTACCTCCTTCCTGATGGTTGAGGGGTGGTAACTGTTCCTGAACCTGGTGGTGTGAGTCCTGAGGCTCCTGTACCTGATGACGGCAGTGAGAAGCGAGCACGGCCTGGGTGGTGGGGGTCCCTGACGATGGATGCTGCTTTCCTGCGACAGTGTTTCATGTAGATGTGCTTAATGGTTGGGAAGGTTTTACCCGTGATGTACTGGGCTGCATCCTCCACCTTTCCCACTGCAAAGGCCACTGCCATTTCCAAGGACAGTCACTCTCACCTCACTTCTGGACTGTAGCTCTTTTGTCCATGATTGAACAAAGGCCATGATAGGGACAACGGCCGAGCATTCCCGTCAAAACCCAAACTAAGCAATAGTCAGCAGTTTATTGCAGCGTCAGCAGTCATTAGCCAACAGTTTGCTCAATAGCACTGTTGATAACAGCTTCCATTATATTTCATTGACAGTAGATTGATTGGGTGATAATTAGCTAGATTGAAAATCCCTTGCTCTTTTTTTTGCTATCACGATATACCTGAACAATTTCCCACGTTATCAGGGAAAGTTAATGTTGTGAATGTACTGGAACAATGAGGGGAGGTGTGACTAGTTCTGAAACGCAGGTCTTCAAGCATTACAACAAACGCTGCCCGGTCCCATAACCTTTGCTGTATCTCATGCTCTCAGCCATTTCTTGAACACGTGGCGTGAACGGAATTGGCTGAAGGCAAATTTCTGTCACAGTGTGGATTTCAGGACGGAAGACCCGATGAGCTGAATGGTCTAATTCTGATCCTATGTCTTATGGTTAAGGTGGATCACCCGCTCGGTATTTTGGCTGAACATGGTGGTGAAAGCTTGAGCCATGACTGCATCATTCTGGGCCCTACGATGGCCGAAGATAGGGATGTTTCTTGGCCTGTCTTTTCTCATACGCCGTGATGAGGCCACACTCAAACTGGAGGAGCAACGCCTTATATTCCGACCGGGTAGCCTCCAACCCGATGGCATGAACATTGATTTCTTGAACTTCTGGTAATTACCCCACTCCCCTTCACCATTCCCCATTCCTGTTATCTTCTCTCACCTTACCTGCCCATCACCTCTCTCTGGTGCTCCTCCCGCCCCGCTTCCCTTTCTTCCATGGTCTTCTGTCCTCTCCTCTCAGATTCCCCCTTCTCCAGCCCTTTTTCACTTTCACCAATCACTTTCCCAGCTCTTTACTTCACCCCTCCCTCCCCCTCTCCCAGTTTCACCTATCACTTACTACCTGTAGTTCTTCCTCCCCCTCCCTCCACTTTCTTACTCTGACTTCTCATCCTTTTGTTCCAGTCCTGATGAAGGGTCTCAGCCCGAAATGTCGACTGTTTACTCTTTCTCATAGACACTGCCTGGCCTGCTGAGTTCCTCCAGCATTTTGTGTGTGTTGCTCTGGATTTCCAGCATCTGCAAATATTCTTGTGTTTGCCTTCCTCATATGTCATTTAGTTGCAAACTAGATATAGCATAATTTCAGGTCTTCTATCTAATCCAATCAGTTTGTTCTGTCTGTCTGCTGTTTTGGTGCGAAGGTAGATGACACAGAAGGTAGAGTTTCAGACCAGTTAGGATCTGTGTAGAGCTTGGGAAATACAACACCAAAATAAATACCAAAAAGCATCTTTTAACTCCTCAGTACGATTGATTGGAAGTGGTCTTAACAAACTGACTTTCTGCCAAGAAATCTGTGTGAGTGTCCATGCCTAGGAAAGGCTTTAAATCCTTTGCTAGGCAAGGCACAGAGAGAGGTTAACAAAATCAAGGATAAGGGTGTGTTTTTTAGAGAATGACAGAGACATGATAATGGACATGTTGTGAAGTTTGAGGGTCAGAGAGTTTCCGACTGTATCCTCCGCGGTTTCATGCAAAGAACAGACAGGAGAATTACTTTACACTGAATGAAATCATTTTGGTAGCTTCCAGCTGGATGGCATTCTCATTCTGGTAAACAAAATTTCCACTCCCCCTCCCTTCTTCTGTTGCCCACACTGACCTTTTACCTCTTCTCACCTGCCTATATTTTCCCCTGGGTCTCCTCCTCCTTCCCTTTCTCCTACGATCCACTCTCCTCTCCTAACAAGATTCCTTCTTCCTCAGCCCTTGACCTTTCCCACCCACCTGGCTTCACCTATCACCTTCCAGCTAGCATCCTTCCCCTCTCCCCCACCTTTTCATTCTGGCGTCTTCCCCCTTCTCAGTCCTGAAGAAGGGTCTCAGTCCGAAATGTCAACTGTCTTTTCATTTCATAGATGCTGCCTAACCTGTTGAGCTCCTCCAGAATTATGAGTTTGTTCATTTAAACCTTTTTTTTAAAAACTAGGTGATGTTTAGTTCTGATTTAATACTCATCAACCTAGATACAAGCTCAAGCTTCAAATGTGCTGCTCAGTCTTAAAGCAGCAGGTTAATGAACTTCCTCCTGGTTTCTGGCATCATCAAACTCGCCATTTTTGATGTCTAAGCTGTACGTCAAGTGCAGTTGGATTATTTCATCATGAAAGACAGGGGAGAATGCAACACCATTTTATCTCACCTTTCATCATGAATTCAGACAAACTCTGCACTGATGACAGTTGTGGAGTTTCCTCTCGTCACCACAATGTCTATTAAATCATTCATGGCATTTAAATCGCTCCCCGGCTGGGACTTGTTAACAGAGTAGAACAGAATTAAATAAGGGATCTACTAATTATGCTTAGCATTTACTCAGCGAGATCTTTTGGGAGCTCTCCTTGGTGCTACCACATATCTCCGATAGCTCTTCAAAAATCGAATTCAGAATCAGGTTTAATATCACCGGCATGTGTCATGAAATTCATTGACTTCTGGCCATAGTACATTGCAATACATAATAGCAGGAAAAAAATTGTGAATTACAGTAAGTATATATTAAACAGTTAAATTAAGTAAGTAGTGCAAAAATTAAAAAAAAATGTAGTGAGGTAGTGTTCATGGGTTCAATGCCGGTTCAGAAATCGGATGGCATTTCTGAATCGTTGAGTGTGTGCCTTCAGGCTCCTGTACCTCCTCCCTGATGGCAGAGGGGAAGAAGCCATTCCTGAATCATTGAGTGTGTGTCTTCAGGCTCCTGTACCTCCTTACTGACGGTAACAATGAGAAGAGGGCATGTCCTAGGCGATGGGGATTCTTAATGATGGACGCCACCTTTTTGAGGCACGGCTCCTTGAAGATGCCCTAAGTTTGCAACTCCCTGCAGTTTATTTTGATCCTGTGAAGTAGACCCCCCCACCCCAATACCACTCAGTGATGTAGCCAGTTAGGATGCTCTGCACGGTACATCTGTAGACGTTTGGGTTATTTGAGTTGCAGTCACCTTCCAGTCAGCTTGAACCAGTCCAACTATTCTCTTCTGACCACTCTCATTAACCCACAGAACTGGCGCTCACTGGATGTTTTTTTCTGTTCTTTTTTGCACCTTCTTCTGTACATTTTAGAAACCGTTGTGCATGAAAATCCCAAGGGATGACCAGTTTCCGAGATACTCAAACCACCCCATCTGGCGCCAACAATCATTCCACTGTGAAAGTCACTTAGATCCACATTTCTTCCCCATTCTGATGTTTGGTCTGAACAGCAACTGAACCTCTTGACAGTGTCTGCATGCTTTTATGCAGGGAGTTGCTGCCACGTGATTGGCTGATTAGATATTTGCACTGATGAGCAGGTGTACCTAATAAAGTGGCCTTATCATTTATGCAGCACAGAGACAGCTGTGTATAATTGCAGGCTATTTTTATGTTTTATTTTTAAATATAGAGTGACCTTCAGTTTAATCTGCAGCCTATTATCATTCATGGTACATTCAGACTGTATTTCAAATACATTCAAAGGAAATAATTCTAAATGGATGAAAATCGATATAAAGCAATGGTGAACAAATATCGACTGGGCTGTACACCAACTTCAAGCTAAAGAACTGGAATTTAATGATTGATACACATCATGCTCCTTGGGGAGTTCCTAACAATGTATTGTGAAGTAAACATTAGAAGAACTGAGCTCCAACAAGCAAACCATTACACTTGCTGATGTTTGTGTGATTACAATTAACAAGGCAACTGTGTTAATTAAGAAGGCAGAATGCATTATGATTGGTGTGGGATTTGATATTTGTGCTCGGGGAGAACGCAGGGTCAGATAAGTGGAGGCTGTCTACCAAGGCGATGAGCAGACTGTAGTGGCACAGAATTTTAATTGGCGATATAGCGCAGAGTCGCCCTTCTGGCCCTTTGAGCCATGCCACCCCAAGAAACCCCGATTAATCTTAATCTGATCACGGGACAATTTACAATGACTAATTAACCTAACCAGCGTGTCTTCGGACTGAGGGAGGAAACTGGAGCAACCAGGGAAAGCCCAGCGCATTCCACTGGGAATCCTTACAGACGGCGGTGGAATTGAACTCCAAACCCCAGAACGCTCCAAGCTGTGGCAGCGTCGTTCTGACCGCTACGCTATTGTGGCACCCAAGATTAAACTGAGTTGTCCTTTGTTTCTTTGAGAGACTGTGCCAAATCGCCTTTCAACCAGCAGGCTTATTTTGCAATCCAGAATAAAGAAGGCAAGGCAAGTGGCCGTGTCGCATTAAGGATTTGAGGAGATTTGGTACGTCACCTAAAACACTCGCAAATTTCTACAAAAGTACCGTGGGGAGCATTCCGACAGGCTGCAACACCGTCTGGCATGGAGGGGGTGGGGCTACTTCACAGTATCGAAAGAAGCTGCAGAGAGTTATAAACTTAGTCAACTCTGTCATGGGCACTGGCCTCCGGAATATCCAATTCATCTTCAAGGAGCCGTGCCTTAGAAAGTCAGCGTCCATCATTAAGGATCCCCTCCACCCAGGACATGCCCTGTTCTCATTGCTACCATCAGGAAGGAGGTACAGAAGCCTGAAGACACACACTCAGCGATTCAGGAACAGCTTCTTCCCCTCTGCCATCCGATTCCTAAATGGACACTGAAACTATGAACATCACCTCACTACTTAAGATTGGGAATCCCGGTAAATAATACTCTGGATGCAACGACCTTGAAATAGTTCTAACTTCAGTTTTCATGGAACCGAAGACAGTGCACTGGGGGTGCTTATATTTCACATTCAGCAAAACTGTGCGAATTAATCTCTCTGCTTTGGTTTGAGTGGATTGGTGTTTTTATCTGTACGCTAAAGATCCCTGATTCAAGCATAAAATGTGGTGGTCTATGTGCTGTGAATTATATCATTTACTTCCAAAGGAGAACGTGGAATAAATACAAAGTGGCTCAAAGCCTCACAAAGGCTACTTATTGTGTTGCATGGCTGGATCCTTTCCTACCATGTAATGTAAGCAAACATGAACACCGATGCAACAAATGAACTATTACACTTTCTGAATGCAGAAAAAAGTAGTTGTAGTTCAGGGAAGGTGTGGTGTTTAAAATAGCATGCAATAGTCCTACAAATTATGCCCACTTACTGTGCAAGAGCCTAGGGTGCTCAAGACTTTTGCATAGTACTATATTTTTTTAAATGGAGCGGAGAGCGAGTTTGTAAATCCGGCGGGAGCAAAGGATGTTGGGATATGGTGTGGGTGGAGCACGGGAGGGGTATGGGACAGGTGGCAGAGAAGGAGCGTCAGGGGTGGGTGCAGACACGTCCAGCCCTGAGACACCAGGCAAGGTCATTTGATTCCAAACAGTTGGTTTACTGATCACTACAGAATGCCTCTCTGATGCTTCCCACTCCCGCCCATCTCCCTTCCTCTTTTTCCAACCATTATTCCCCTTCTCCCAGCCCCCCTCAGTCCACAATAGAGACTCATATCAGAATCAGGCTTATCATCACTCACATACGTCATGAGATTCGGTATTTTTTGTGACAGTAGTACTGTGCAATACATAAAAATTACTACAGTACTGTGCAAAATTCTTTGGCACCCTAGCTATATTTATATGTGCTTAAGACTTTTGCATAGTACTGTACTTACGAGAGGCAGGCAACAACCAATTAGGAGATTGCTTACCAGAGCAAGATACAATGGTCTTGAAGGCTATCATTAATCTTGAAATGGGTTGGCAAATGAGGCAAACTCCTCAATTACGGATCAGATGGAAGAGAATCTTTGCAAAGTTGTTAAAAAGAACGAAGGCTGCAGCAAGCTTCCCTCAGCACAAGGTTTCTACCATGCTAACATGCCTGACAGGCCCAACCCTGAAACCACAAACCTTCCCAAGGAAAGGTCTTTTCTTCATTCTCTCTCCCTCAGGAAAAACGGTTTAAATATCACAACTGAGAGGAGAAAGCTAATCACAACAATTCTTCAAATCCAACACCTTCATACTTCTCTGAAGCCACATCTTTCTGTCTCTGACTGGTTGGGAGGTCTTATCATAAGAACATTATCTTCTAATGGTTAGAGATATGATGGTTTCTTTCTTTGAACTGCCTTTCTTCAATTCTTTGTTCCAGATTGGACTGATTTTCTTATGCATCCAAATTTCTGCTGCATTTACCATTCATTGAAGATGATTTAAAAATTCTCCTTCCCACATTTAGGTCCCTCCACGGCTTCAACTCACTCTATGTCTGTAATGCCCTCCAGCTCTACAACCTTCTTTGAGATTTCTGTGCTTCTCCAATTCTGTCTTTACATCCATCCCCGGATTTTAATCACACTATCTCTGTCAGCTATGTCACTGGTTGCCAAGGCCCAATGCTCTGGAATTCCCTCATCAGACTTCTCCAACGTCCTCAGACTTAATTCTGTGGCTCATCTAACCTTAACACTCAAGTCAAGTTTATTGTCATTCAACTATATGCCTGTATACTGTCAAACAAGACAATGTTTCTCCAGACCAGGGTGTACAGCACAGTAGTATACATAACGCAAAATAACTTAGGAAAGTAAGGATAAAACCTACAAATGGATTACACATAAATAAACAAATTAAAATGTATAAATTAAACATTGTAAGGTACGGAACAGATTAACCAGTGACACTTCGAATGCGATGCGGCAGGGAGTTCAGAAGCCTGATAGCCTGAGGGAAGAAATTGTTTTCCATCCTGACCGTTCCTGTCTTTATGCATCGGAGTCTCCTGCCCAATGGTAGAAAGTCAAAGAGGATGCTGGATGGACGGGTGGGATCCTGGATAATACTAAGGGCCCTGCGTATGCAGCGCTCCTGATAAATGTCCCTGATGGACAGTACGGAGACCCCTATGATCCTCTCGGCCGTTCTCACAGTCCTTTGTAGGGACTTCCGGTCCGATGCTCGGCTGCTCCCAGACCAGATGGAGATGCAGCTTGTCAGGACGCTCTCAATGGCGCTCCTGTAAAACGAAGTTAAGATGGGGGTTGTGGGGGAGCCTCACTTTCCTCAATCTCCTGAGGAAGTGGAGGCGCTGCTGAGCCTTCTTGTTCAGGAAGGTGATATTAAGGGACCAGGTGAGGTCACCTGTGATGTGAACTCCCGGGAACTTGGTGTGCTGAACTCTCTCTCTACAGAGGAGTCATGTATTTGTAGAGGGGGATGGTTTGTCTGCACCTTCCTGAAGTCCACAGTGATTTCCTTGGTCTTCACTACATTCAGACTTAGGTCGTTCTGCTCACACCGGTCCACCAGCCGCTCTACTTCCTCTCTATACTCCGCGTCACTGCCGTTATTGATGAGGCGTGGCATGCTGCTTTTTCCCTTCGACAACAATTCTGTGATGGCTTTTTGCATTAAAAGCGCGTGCTATTGGAATGAAGTATGGCGGTTACAGCCTGCGACATCGACACAGGCAGGAAAAATGTGAGCTAATGAATTAAAAGCATCTTGTAAGAGTGTTGCCACAACACTGTACCAATACTGAGTAAGGCAAGTGACAACTGTAATAAATTTTGAGTCCCCGTAGACTGTTCAATTGTTCAAAATTGATTCCATACTGGTAATGATTATGATTTTTATTGACATAGCAATAATAATTAACAGCTCATAGTGTTTATGTTAAACTGTGGTCTGTAACTTTGGGAAGACAGGCTAGAGTAAAAAGCTGGCTGTCAGCTAAGACAGCTTCATCAGAAGAAAAATTGGTCACCCTAAGTGATCTGATATGCCCTTGGTCCCAAAATAAATTCTTGCTTTCATAGTCTACAAGGAAGGATTAAAGATGAAATCATCATAAAGGCCCTTTGGTAGAACTTGAGGCTTCTTTTTATGGAATTGACTAGCACAGAGGACACATGTCTGTATGATTCCTTTCTTAGTCCTTCTACACCTTGGAGAAATCTATCCTGCCATAACACAACACAGGATTTCTTTGTCCTGCTTTTAACTTTAGCACGAGCTTCTCCCAGCTTTTACAATTAATAACATCATCATCATCACTATGTGCTGTGTTGTATGACTTGGGTGATCACAGTCTGTCGATGGCCATGAATGTACTTGGCAGATTTTTCTACAGAAAGTGGTTTGCCATCGCCTTCTCCTGGGCAGCAAGATAGGTGATTCCCCCAGCCATTATCAATACTCTTCAGAGATTGTCTAGCTTGGCGCCAGTGGTCGAATAACCATTTAAATGGTGGTATGCACCGGCTGCTCATATGACCATCCACCACCCACTCCCATGGTTTCAAGTGACCCCAATGGGGGTGCTAAGCAGGTGCTACACCTTGTCCAAGGGTGACCTGCAGGCTGGCAGGGGGAAGGAGCGCCTTGCACCTCCTTTGGAAGAGATGTATCTCTACCCTGTCACCCAACAATAAGACTTTAAATTCAGTGAGCTCTAAGAGTAAATAAAATTGAGATTTAACAAAATTCTCTTTTAGAGTTGAGAAATTATGAAATGAATATTAACATCTGGGAGAGGAAACCAGAATTCTAGAAATAGGAAGGATGAAAATTTGCTTATCTCACAAATCCAGATGAAGTAAGAAATGTGGTGCTAATCTCATTCTCCGTCTTTTAGTACAGACCATAGTGCAGATTAATATCTGCAGAATCTAATCCATTTATACATCTTTATCAGCCTATAATTTCTTTTTTTTTTGTTCCTTTCTGCACCCTGTGGTACATTGGGCATCAACCTTGGCCATTTCCTTAGCGTCTGTCTGTCTTCTTTCACAAGGCCCAGTTGCTAGCTCGACGCTCAACCCAGCACGGATGGAACGCGCGCAAGGTGCCGGCCGGATCGAACCCGGGACCTCTCGCCTCAAAGCCCGCACCGCACCGCGGACTGGCTTATATCTCCTCACAGAATCCTAATTTTATTCTGATTTTTAACTCTGTTTAAATAACCACCACAGTCATTACCTCATTGCTGTTAGTTGTGGCACTGATTAGTTGCACTGGTGAATGAGAATCATATCAGGTTTACTATCACTGACATATGATGTGAAATTTGTTGTTTTACATCAGCAGTGCAGTGCAAAGACATAAAAATCGGTAACTAGTGAACAAAAAAGGAATAACAAGGCAGGGTTCATGGACAATGTGAGAATCTGATGGCAGTAGGGGAAGAAACCATTCCTAAGTGTTTGAGTGTGGGTCTTCAGGCTACTGAACCTCCTCTCTGATAGTACTAATGAGAAAATGGTATGTCCAAGATGGTGAGGGTCCTTATTGATGGATGCTTCTGCTTGAGGCATCGCCTTTTGGAGATGCCCTCAATAGTGGGGAGGTTTGTGCCCCTGATGGAGCTGGCTGAATCTACACTTCTGAAGTACCCATTGGCTATGAAACACTTTGGGATGTTGTGAGTTAAAGATAGGGAAGTTTATACTTTTACGCTTCCTTTTAGACTTCCATTAAGAGGTCTTCCACTGTGATTTTGAAATCCAGATTCATTTTCTCGGATTAGTTGACATTTCAGATCACGTGGTATTACCAAGCTGTTTTGATATCCATGTCTTAACAGTCAGCTTTTAAAAATTATCTCTTGTCCCGCATTATCTGTTTTCCCAAAGCCATGTTTTAACCATCAACAAGCTTTTCTATTGAGATAATACGTAAAATAATTGCGTACTTGGAGTTCAACCTGTCACTTTCACAATGGTAAGTCATAGGCTGCAACCTGTCATATCCCTCACCACGTTGGTATCTGAACGAGTTTCTCTTCCTATACCCTCATTCTTGTGGGGAGGCTATATCTTTTTCTACAGGTGGCCAAGTGGTTAAGGCTTTGGGCTAGTGATCTGAAGGTCGTTAGTTCGAGCCTCAGCCAAGGCAGCATGTGTGTCCTTGAACAAGGCATTTAACCACACACTGCTCCTGCACGTTTACAGCCCAGTGGCGACAGTTGGTGCAGTGTGGACAAGACAAGAATATAGGAAGTCATTGGTGGATTGTCCTCGTAAATTTTAGTGATGATAAAAATGCCTTTTAGAGGGCAAAGAACTGATTTTCCCTGCTGTCAATCAATGCAAATTGTGGTGAAAGGTGATCTAAAGAGGAATGGCTAGGGGAGAATCATTTTTCTTGTTTGTTTCTCTCATTGTATACCCAGTTGAGTGACTCTGGAGATGTGATATCTCTGGTGATTCCTGCTTTCCAAATGCTGTTGATCATCTGATTTCTATATGACAAATTTACTTTCCCTGTACAAGTAAATAAACAACTTCTCAGCATCAAAATGACTCTACACTCAGTGGCAACTTTATTAGATACATGTGTACAGAATCAGAGGCAGAATCAGGTTTAATATCACCGACATATGCCAAGAAATTTACTGTCTTTGCAGCAGCAGTACAATGCAATACATAATATATGCAGTATATTAGTTAAATTAAATAAGTAGTGCAAAAATAGAAGTAAAAAAGTAGTGAGGTGGTGTTCTGGTTCTGGGCAGAGGGGAAGAAGCTGTTCCTGAATCGTTGAGTGTGTGTCTTCAGGCTTCTGTACCTCCTTCCTGATGGCAGAGGGGAAGAAGCTGTTCCTGAATCGTTGAGTGTGTGCCTTCAGGCTCCTGTACCTCCTCCCTGATGGCAGAGGGGAAGAAGCTGTTCCTGAATCGTTGAGTGTGTGTCTTCAGGCTCCTGTACCCCTCCCTGATGGCAGAGGGGAAGAAGCTGTTCCTGAATCGTTGAGTGTGTGTCTTCAGGCTCCTGTACCTCCTCCCTGATGGCAGAGGGGAAGAAGCTGTTCCTGAATCGTTGAGTGTGTGCCTTCAGGCTCCTGTACCTCCTCCCTGATGCAGAGGGGAAGAAGCTGTTCCTGAATCGTTGAGTGTGTGCCTTCAGGCTGCTGTACCTCCTCCCCGATGGTAGCAATGAGAAGAGGGCACGTCCTGAGTGATGGGGGTCCTTAATGATGGACGCCGCCTTTTTGAAGCACCGCTCCTTGAAGATGTCCTTGATACTACGGAGGCTAGTGCCCATGATGGAGCTGACTGAGTTTGCAACTCTCTACCGTTTATTTTGAGCCTGTGCAGTAGTAGCACCCTTTCCCCCATACCAGACGGTGATGCAGCCAGTTAGAATGCTCTCCCCAGTGCATCCGCAGAAATTTGTGAGTGCCTTTGGTGACATACCAAATCTCCTCAAACTCCAAATGAAACATAGCCACTGCTGTGCCTTCTTTGCAACTGCATCGATATGTTGGGTCCAGATTAGATCCTGAGAGACACTGACATCCAGGAACTTGAAATTGCTCACTCTCTCCACTTCTGATCCCTCTATGAGGACTGGTGTGTGTTCCCTTGTCTTACCCTTTCTGGTCCACAATCAGCTCTTTGATCTCATTGATGTTGAGTGCAATATTTTTGCTGTGACACCACACATTTCACTCCTGTATGCCCTCTCATCACCACCTGAAATTCTGCCATCAAAGGTTGATGCAAACCTACTCATTAATGCAAATATCTAATCAGCCAATCATGTGACAGCTAATCCCTTTACCTCATTCTCCATCTTTTCTTCACCAGTCATTATTACCAATATACACTCAGCGGCCACTTTATTAGGTAACTCTTGAGCCAAATAAAGTGGGCACTGAGTGTTTGTTCACGCAACACACACAAAATGCTGGTGGAACACGGCAGGCCAGGCAGCATCTATAGGAGGAAGCACTGTCGACGTTTCGGGCCGAGACCCTTCGTCAGGACTAACTGAAAGGAAAGATAGTAAGAGATTTGAAAGTAGGAGGGGGAGGGGGAAATGCGAAATGATAGGAGAAGACCGGAGGGGGTGGGGTGAAGCTAAGAGCTGGAAAGGTGATCGGCAAAAGGGATACAGAGCTGGAGAAGGGAAAGGATCATGGGCCTAGGGAGAAAGAAAGGGGGAGGGGAGATGGAGAATGGGCAGAGTGAAGGGCAGAGAGAGAACAAAAAGGGGGAAATAAATATATATCAGGGATGGGGTAAAAAGGGGAGGAGGGGCATTAACAGAAGTTAGAGAAGTCAATGTTCATGCCATCAGGTTGGAGGCTACCCAGACAGTATATAAGGTGTTGTTCCTCCAACCTGAATGTGGCTTCATCTGAGTGTGTGTCCATGGTCTTCCACTGCTGTAGCCCATCCACTTCAAGGTTCAACATGTTGTGTGTTCAGAGATGCTTTTCTGCACACCTCTGTTGTAACGTGGGGTTATTTGAGTTACTGTCGCTCTCCTGTCAGCTTGACCTCTCATTAGCAAGGCGTTTTTACCCACAACATTTTGTTTTTCATACCATTCTTTGTAAACTCTAGAGACTGTTGTGCATGAAAATCCCAAGAGACGAGCATTTTGTGAGATCCTCAAACCACCCTGTCTGGCACCAGCAATCACTCTACTGTCAAAGTCACTTCGATCACATTTCTTCTCCATTCTGATGTTTGGTTTGAACAGCAACTGAATCTCCTGACCTTGTCCACATGCTTTTATGCACTGAGTTGATACCACATGATTGGGGAATTAGATATTTGCATTAACGAGCAGGTGTACCTAATGAAGTGGCCACTGAGTGTATAATTAGTAGCTCGCATTGAGGTTGAATAGACTTTTGAGATTTAAAACAACTTAAATGGTGAACAGGGTGGGAAATGGATTCAAGGTTGGGTACAGAGTTTAAACTGGGCATTTGGTCTTCTTTCTTTGAAGCTGCAGGACATAGTGGTTTGTTTGGGGACTGGCTGTGAATTAAAAATTTGACAGTATAGTTCCAGTGCAGGAGAGGAGTGAGATGTTAACAAGATAGTGTTGGGTGCTTATATTTCTGTAGATAACATCATGATTAAACATTATGAGGAGACGACAGCCAAGGATTAAATCTTAGCTGTTCCAAACAGGGTAACTTGGGGTTGGGAGTGGGGCAAAATAAGTTACTAATGCTAATTGTTTCACGTTGATGAGAGAGAATCATATCACTCAGATGGCCAGAGAGGAACTCATCATGCTAGTATGCCACCCTCCAACTGAAAATACTATAAAAGGTGGCGGACTTGGCCCAGTCCATCATGGCTAAAGACCTCCCAACCATTGAGCACATCTACATGAAACACTGTTGTAGGAAAGCAGCATCCATCATCAGAGACCCCCACCACCCAGGCCGTGCTCTCTTCTCGCTGCTGCCATCAGGTAGAAGGTACAGGAGCCTCAGGACTCGCACCACCAGGTTCAGGAACAGTTATCACCCCTCAATCATCAGGTAGAAGGTACAGGAGCCTCAGGACTCGCACCACCAGGTTTAGGAACAGTTACTACCCCTCAACCATCAGGAAGGAGGTACAAGAACCTCAGGACTCGCACCACCAGGTTCAGGAACAGTTACTACCTCTCAACCATCAGGTAGAAGGTACAAGAACCTCAGGACTCGCACCACCAGGTTCAGGAACAGTTACCACCCCTCAACCATCAGGCTCGTAAACAAAATGGGTGAACTACAATCCCTTGCCCCATCCATTGAGATGTTCCCACAACCAATGATCTCACTTTAAGGACCCTTTATCTTGCTATTTATATTTGTAGTTGCAGTTTGTTGTCTTCTGTGCTCTACCTGATCTTTTCATTGATCCTGTTATAGTGACCATTCTTTAGAGTTGCTGAGCATGCCCGCAAGAAAATGAACCTAATTTTGTATGTGGTGATATATATGGACTCTGATAATAAATTTTACTTTGAACGCTTCTTAATGTTAACAAAAATAAAATGTCATTGTGAGTACAGGTTTCCCCCGCAATCCGAAGGTAGAGCGTTCCTATGAAACCGTTTGTAAACCAAAATGTCGTAAAGCGAGGAAGCAATTACCATTAATTTAAATGGGAAAAATTTTTGAGCGTTCCCAGACCCAAAAAATAACCTACCAAATCATACCAAGTAACACATAAAACCTAAAATAACACTGACATATAGTAAAAGCAGGAATGATATGATAATTATACACCCTGTATAAAATAGAAATATTGTACGTACGGCAGGGGTGTCAAACTCATTTTAGGTTACGGGCCGGATTGAGCAAAATGCAGCTTCATGCGGGCCGGATCAGTCGGACGTGTGTGAACGCAGCTTTCGTTGCCTCCGTTTTTTCAGCCTGCTCTCGTGTGTCTCAGTCTCTGCTATAACTACAAAGTGTTTCACTTTACAAATTCCGTTTCTTATGAAGAAGACTGCCGAATAAACACTAAAAACCCTGAAAACCTGGTACCTGAATAAACTCAGCATTAGCCATATCATACGCCATAGGCGCTTCGATTACTGGGGCCAGCTTTAATAGTAATTAGATATCATCTCGCGGGCCAAAGATAATTCCACCGCGGGCCGGATTTGGCCTGCGGGCCTTGAGTTTGACATATATGATGTACGGTGTAGTTTCACTTATCAAGATCGGGGAAGATAGCGAGCCAAAATCGATTTGGAGGGGAAGAAAAAATCAGCACGTGCACGCATGCGCAAACAACTGCCCGCAAAAGGCTTCACGGTCATGGTAGTCTTTCTTGGGGTAAACACACGTATAAAGAGGGCGTCTTTTTTCGTAAAAGCGAAAATCCTCTTTGGTTAGTGAAAACAGGTACTAATGTAGGTCTTTCGTAACAGCGAGCTGTCGTAAAACGAGCGTTCGAAAAACGGGGGGGGGGGGGGGGGGGGGGACGGACACCTGTAATTCAGTCAGCATCAAACAAGAAATCTTTTTTTAAAAAAAGGTCCTGCCTCTAAGAGAGGTAGAAAGAGGAAGAAACTTGTAGTCTTTATAAGACAATTCGTCAGTAAGAGTCCACTGGTAACTGTGTGAGAAATATGTGGATGTAGCCCCCCCCCCGCCCCCCGCCTTGCTGGTTGACTTTTCAACACTTACGGTGTTTGTATGGCTGGGAAATTCCTGCAGCTGCTCTCTCTGGGTTTTGCCCACATGGGGGTGGTACATACTGCAAGGTTACCTTATTACTAGGAAAAGGTCACAGTTCTGGTGCCGCTTTCACGTTTGCCTGCTTGTAATTATGATAAATTCCACCATCAGAAGCCACCAGCTGAGGCCTATTAAGAATTGTTGGCTCTTGCAGTTTACAAATTGTTCCAATATTAACTTTACAGCAATTTAAATTCGTACAAATGGTGCATAGCATTTGAGACTGATTGGAAAATATGCGCTCCTTGCATTGCTGCCGCAACCTTGCCAGCCCCCTCAACTACCCCGGAGCTTCCAGCTGAAAATTAATATCTTGCACATTGCCATGAGCAACCTATCAAAGGAGTGACTGGGAAATTAAGAGCCCTAATTTAAATTACTTTTTACATTTTTGTTAACCGTGTTGATGATGATGAGAGGTCTGCTGTGGAAGCAAGTCACAACATCATCAGTCAGTAACACAAGAAATTCTGCAGTTGCTGGAAATCCAAAGCTACACACACCAAATTCTGGGCAAACTCAGCAGGCCAGGCAGCAGCTATGGAAATGAGTGTTTCAGGTCGAGACCCTCATTCAAGGCTGGAGACAATGAACACATGCACACAGGCCAAGGTACAAGTCAGGTACAAGTTTACTTTTTAGCTTAAGTGTACCAGGTAATAGTCTGTGCTCCAAAGAAAGCAAGGATCTGCTGCAGCTGAATCCATTATTCAATATTTCTCCCAAAAAGTCCACCTTTATTTGTACCTAGAAGATGTGAACCATTTTTCCATACCCCTCAGCAAAAGGAGACACCAATGATGAACTTCATCATCAACTCCCGTCCACCACAAAGCGTTTATCTTTCCAAGGAAAAGACTGTTCAAAGGTTAAGGCCTGAAACCCGGCAGAAAGCTCATGGTTTTCCAGTTATCATTGATCCTTGTCCACATGAACACCCCTGAGACGAGGACTAATTTTAGCAGGCATCTCAAAGGACTACAGAAGCAACATCAACATAGACTTCACAAAATGCTTCAAAGCCAATGGTGGGACAAGTGAGACAAGGGCGGTATCCAACTTCACCATCGCTGACGTTCTAGTTACTTTTAGCCGGCCTTGTAGAGCAGACTACATTGTTTGCATTGCTGATGTCAGACTTCTGCAACAAGCACTGTACTCATTGTGACATGGGATACCAGAAGCCCATAGGAAATAATTAAAGAACGTTCCCAAAGCTTCCTCGAGAAACTGAAACATTCTCATCATCCTTTGTGAGTTCCTGGACCATTGAAATGGAGAAGGAACAGTCACGGGGGAACTGAGAAGCTGGAATCTCTTTGTCAGGACCAACAGTGAAATTGGTGGGAGAAGCACACCACCTCCCAACCTACCCAGCCACTCACCTGCCTGTGATGTAATCTGCTAGTCCCACCAGATACCTCAGAACTCACGGGACACAGATTATCACTATCAAGGATCTCATCATGGCAAAGACCCAGATGGAATACGAGGTGTTGCTGTTCCAACCTGAGAGTGGCCTCGTCATGATACTAGACCCAGATGGAATATGAGGGGTTGCTCCTCCAACGCGAGAGTGGCCTGATTGTGGTACTAGATCCAGGCAGACTATGAGGTGTTGCCGGTTCCAACATGAGGTCACTATGAGGTTGGACGAGCAACACCTCATATTCCATCTGGGTAGCCTCTAACCAGATGGCATGAACATTGATTTCTCTAACCTCTTCTCTTCCTCTCACCTGCCTATTACCCCCCCCCCGCTGGTGCCCCTCCTCCTTTCCTTTCTCCCTTGGTCCACTTTCTCCTCCTACCAGATTCCTCCTTCTTCAGCCCTTACCTTTTCCATCTACCACTTCCCTGCTTCTTTCTTCCTCCCCCAACCACTTCTCACTTGTACTCCTTCCTTTCTTGTTCTGGCACCTTCCCTCCTCCACTCCAGTCCTGATGACGGGTCTCGGCCCGAAACATCGACTGTTTACCCCTTTCCACAGCCTGCTGAGTTCCTCCAGCATTTGCTGTTTCGCTCTGTGTCTTTAATCCATTTGCTCTCTCTCTCTCTGAGCCGGAATGAGTGAAGACCTATTCACGGGCACTCCTGATTCTTTCTAACTCCTGGGAAGTAGCTGACCTCTGAATGGCTTGATCTCCTGAGATTATTAACTCGTCACTTGGGGGATCAAAGTGGAAGTGCAGGCTATGCTTTACGAGTTACCAGTTGTTGTGCCAGCAGCAACCGCGGGGTTTTAGTTTTGATCTACATCTCCCGTGAAAGATAAAATGCTGCTCTGAGTTCTGGCTTATACTCGCGTTCGTCAGAATAATGTTCCTTGACTTTCTGGTTGCATAACCTTGGGCGTTTGACCGCCTCCAATTGTAATCAGTGCCATGTGCTTTAACTGCGTTTGTTTCCCGTTACTTTCTTATTGCTTTCATATCTGGCCTTACGGCAAAAGATAATGAGTAGGCTAAAATCCTTGCCACTGGTGCTGTAAGCGGTTTTTGAAAATTATTTGGAACACTAGGTCAGTCATCTGTCTTTTATCTCTCGATATTCTGAACTACCACCCACTTCTTAAATAGAAAAAGTGACAACTAAAGCACTACCGCTGACATTGGGTACTTTTAAAAAGAAAATTCTTTCTTAGAAGTTATCTTATTCCCTTGATTCTATGCAGTAGATAAAACTCAGTCTTTTGTCACCAAGAGCACAAGATTAACGACTGATTTTTTAAAGACCTTTTTTAAAAACTTCTGAAAGCCACACACACAAAATGCTGGAGGAACTCAGCAGGTCAGGCAGCATCTGTAGAGGAGAATAGTCAGTCAACATTTCGATCGAGAACCTCGATCAGCAATTGGGGCCAAAATGTCAACTGTTTATTCCTCTTCATTGATGCTGCCTGATTTGACATGTTCCTCCAGTGTTTTTATTTTTTGTTAAATTTTATGGAGATACAGCGTGGAATCGGCCCTGCCAGCCCTTTGAGCCGCTCCACTCAGCAATCCCCCAATTTAATCCTAGCTTAATCACGGGACAACTTACAATGACTGATTAACCTAGCAACTGCAGGTACGTCTTTGGACCGTGGGAGGAAACCGGAGCACCTGGGGGAAACGCGGTCACGGGGAGAACGTACTAACTCCGGTGGGAACTGAATCCCGGACACCTGCACTGTAAAGGGCTGTGCTAGCCACTAAGCGACCGTGTTTTGTGTGTGTGTTGCTCTGCATCTGCAGAATATCTTGTGTTTGTAAATCAATATATTTCTATGCAAGTTCTGAAAGATTAATTCCATGTAAGCTGAGTCGGTCTGCTCCTGTTAATAAAAAAATAATTAAGCAAGACAGTGACCTTTCATAATTAATACCTAGTTTTTTTTTGTACATTCTCAGTATGGTGCTGGGAGCAGAAGTCTTACAAGGACAATTTTCTAAAATCTGAATTTCTGAGCAGATGATCATAAACAAGAGAAAGTCTGCAGTCACTGGAAATCCAAAGCAACACAAACAAAGTGCCGGAGGAACTCAGCAGGTCCGGCAGCATCTGTGGAAATGAATAAACAGCTGACGTTTCGGGCCGAGACCTTTCTTTGGGGCTGAAAAGGAAGGGGGTGGGGGGAGACACCAGAATAAAGAGGGGAAGGAGGATAGCTGGAAGGTGGTGGGTGAAGCCAGGTGAGTGGGAGAAGTCAAGGGCTGCAGAAGAAGGAATCTGATGGGAGAAAGGGAAGGAGGAGGGGACCAGGGGGAAGTGATGGGCAGGTGAGAAGCGGTAAAAGATCAGAGTGGTAAAAAAATGTTTCCCACTCTTCCTATATTTCCCACTCTGGCTCTTTAACCTCTTTTCACCTGCCCGTCACTTCCCTCGGGTCCCCTCCTCTTTCCCTTTCTCCTATGGTCCACTCTCCTCTCCTATCAGATTCTGTCTTTTCCAGCCCATTATCTTTCCACCTGGCCTCACCTATCACCTTCCAGCTAGCCTCTTTCCCCACCCCCCCCACCTTTTTATTCTGTCATCTTCCCCCTTCCTTCTCAGTCCAGAAGAAGGGGGCCCACAACGTTGTCTGAGTAGATAGTTAGCCATCAGACAATATATAAGGATGTTATAAAACTAAGGTTTTTAATGAGCATAGTGGAAAGGATAGGAAAAGTAAGAGTAATGTTACTAATATCTTCCATTATAAATTTGCGAAGATCCGTACTCATTGCATAACTAGCAATTAGCACTAAGGATAATGAATGTTAAATGGTACAAGACAGTAAAGAAGCAATAGACATTTAATAAATTTATACAGAGGCAACTTCCGGTTCAGCAATAAGTTATAATTAAATAGCATTTCTAAAGAAATTTTAAAATCAGGTCAAAATATTTTCCCGGTTTCTTTTTGCCCCTCACAGATGTTTTGCGAAACTCGTGCTTGGTGACACTTATCCTAGCGACTCCCATCCAGAATGGTTTTGACGTGCTGGTTAATTGAAAACAAATCAAAATTGCTCAAATATGGGGTTTGCGGGGGGGGGGGGGGGGGGTTGTTGACACTCTATGATGCGCTTCTAAAATAATGAATTTCCAAATCGAGGAAGGTACACTCAATCCTTTATTATGAAACCAGCAAGGACGAAAAACCCAATAGTGATAAAAAAAAACCCCAACAAAACAAAAACTAGCGATATAGCAAAATTAACGTTCTAACCAAAAGGTCTAACTAAGTTAGCATGATCAGAATCAGTGAAGTTAGCGCAATAGAGAAATTAACAGTCAACAAATATCCCTGGCTCAATCTCTGTCTCTAACCAGCCTAAACTAAACAACTAACTAACCCAAAGCATGAATATCTAACTATTCTCATTTGCTTCTACGATGCCCCGGCCCATGTGACAGATTAACCACAATAAACACGTCACAAAATACAATATAGACAGACAGAAAATAGATACGTGGCTCCTAAAATGTGTTTGGCTTGCCTTTGAAATATGCCCTTTCGTTATAAGTAATCTCCTGTTAAAACCGTTAGCAAATATTGCTGATCCAAGGACAGAATTTCAAAGTGCACTTTTAATCCACTTTTTGTGCTAAATTAAAGGGTTACTCTAATCTTAAACTGGAATTTCACAGTAGCTACCTTACTGTCAGGATTCAGACAGAATTGTTTGGTTTTCCAAGTGCCTAATTGTTTAGTGGCTATGTTAACTGGAAATGGAGCTTGGATGGGAGAGTAAATGTGGAGGAAATCGGAGATTGACTCAAATTTTACCAATTTGACCAATTGTTTTGTGAAGAAGAGTAGCCTTGGCAAATTGTGATTAGTTTTACAAAGAAGAGTTCAGCCCACGACATTGTTCTGAACCAGCTAAAAAGCAAATCAAAAATACCCAAACACTAATCCCTCCTACCTACAGCTTCCTTACATCCATGTGCCTATCCAAATGTTCCTTAAACGCCTTCAATGTATCTGCCTCTTCCACCATACCAGGCAGCGTATTCGAACCAATCCTCAGAGCGAACAAAAGTGGAGAGAGTGAGCAATTTCAAGTTTCTGGGTGTCAAGATCTCTGAAGATCTAACCTGGTCCCAACATATCGATGTAGTTATAAAGAAGGCAAGACAGCAGCTATATTTCATTAGGAGTTTAAGGAGATTTGGCTCGGCAACCACCACTCTTGAGTAAAAAACGTACCCCTCACATCCCCCTTGAACCTACCACTTCAATACACGCCCTCTGGTATTAGCCCTGGGAAACAGATGCTCCCTGGCTACTCTATCTACGCCTCTCCTAATCTTGTAAACCTCTATCAGCCCTCCCCTCGGTTTCCGACACTCCAGAGAAAACAACCCAGGTTTATCCGGCTGCTTCTGATAGCTCAAGTGGATGGCTGAGGGGAAACCGTCAGGGTCGGCACACGAGTGTAGTGGTTGGTGTAAAGCTTTACTGTGCCGGCAGCCATATTCATTTCCCGCCGCTCCCCGTGACCAGATGGGTTGGAAGGTTAATTGGTCACTTTGTGCAATCGGGCAGCGCAGGCTCATTGCCGTGCTGTGTAGCCTCTGCTAACTGTGCGAATTGACTTTGCTCTGGTGGACGGCTCAGAGGAAACCAGCTAGAACAACAGCACAAGGCCTCCCTCAGGGTGGAGGAGCAACACCCTGGGTATAGTCCATCTGGGTAGTCTCTGTCCTGATGGCGTGAATATTGATTTCTTCTTCCAGTCGATAAATTCCACCCCACCCCTTCCACTATTCCCCAGTCTGACCTTTTACTTCCTCTCACCTGCCAATTACTTCCTCTGCATCCCCTCCTCCTTCCACTATCTTCTCCTGTCAGATTCCTTCTTCTCCAGCGCTCGTCCTTTCCCACCCACCCGGCTTCACCTATCACCTTCTAGCCAGCCTCCTCCCCCCTTCCCCCCATCTTTCTATTCGTCCTTTCCAGTCCTGAAGGAGGACCCTGGACCGAAACGTTAACTGTTTCTTTCTTTCCATAGACGCTGCCTGACCTGCTGAGTTCTTCCAGCGTTTTGTGTGTGTTGCTAACAAAAGCATTGTTGTGCTGGTTGAATACAGACCAGTCTCTGTGCTAGCAGTAGTTTCTGTTAATGGTAATTAAGGGTTAAGGGGAAAAGGCAGGTGGGTGGAGATGAGTCCATGGTCAGATCAGCCATGATATTATTGAATGGCGGATCAGGCTCGACGGGCAAGATGGCCGACTCCTGCTCCTATGTAGGCTATCCTGAACGTCCTTACTCTTCATTGGTAATCGTGATTAAGGAAGCAATTCAGTGCTATGAAAAATGCTCCTGTTTAGGTTGGAGAGTTGATTTCACGGCACCTAGATCAACGCCAACACTGCATCAGTGAACTCAAAACTGTTTAGCTGGGCAGTTCTGATGAATTGAACTTTTCGGCAAGTCTACTCCTGTTAAAGCAGTTTTGGGGCAAGGTTCACAACTGGGGAATAGATTATTTTGGAAGGAAGTAATATTTTATAATAATAGAATTGAGGAATTATATGCAGAATTAAAAAGGGCTAAAACCTAACTGATTTATTTGCAGCTTGGCTAATAATACTGCACGATAACTAGTCTGCAAATTGTGACAATAATGTAGAACAAAGGAGTGTTTCTTGCATGAGAAAGCTGCTCTGTGTACCCTTATCAAGATGCCTAGCAACAATCAGAGTATGTATGTGGTAACGAATGCTTAACAAGCAGCCCCAGACTGTACTCGGGGCTCACTTGATAGAGGAGTTTCCCATCTCTATGAACGGGGACTCCGATTTGTCAACAGAGCGATGCAAGCTTGCTAATAAACAGTATGTATCCGAAGCATTCGGGCTCTCATGACCAGACTATGTAACAGTTTCTTCCCCCAAGCTATCAGACTCCTCAATACCCGAAGCCTGGACCGACACCTTGCCCTACTGTCCTGTTTATTATTTATTGTAATGCCTGCACTGTTTTTGTGCACTTTATGCAGTCCTGTGTAGGTCTGTAGTCCAGTGTAGCTATCTCTGTTTTTTTTATTACATAGTTCAGTCTAGTTTTTTGTACTGTGTCATGTAAACCACGGTCCTGAAAAATGTTGTCTCATTTTTACTATGCACTGTACCAGCAGTTATGGTTGAAATGGCAATAGAAGTTGACTTGACTTGACTAAGTAAACTGTGTTTGACCATTATTCCCTGGGGCTGAACCTAAAGTCCTTTGGTAGAAACATAGAAAACCTACAGCACAATACAGGCCCTTCGGCCCACAATGCTGGGCCGAACATGTACTTGCTTAGAAATTACGTAGGGTTACCCATAACCCTCTATTTTTCTGAGCTCCATATACCTGTCCAGGAGTCTCTTAAAAGACCCTATCATATCCACCTCCACCACTGTCACCGGCAGCCCTTTCCACGCACTCACCACTCTCTGCGTAAAAAATTTACCCCTGACATCTCCTCTGCACCTACTTCAAAGCACCTTAAAACTGTGCCCTTTCGTGTTAGCCATTTCAGCCCTGGGAAAAAGCCTCTGACTCTCCACACAATCAATGCCTCTCATCATCTTATGGTAGAGAGGCAGATCAACAGAATTATAGAAAATTTGCAAAATAGGAAGCCAACACGTCTTTGCTGGTTGTCAAAAAGCTATCTGGTCAAATTCTATCTTCCAGTAATTGGTCCATAGGCATTCAGTATCATGGCTCTTCAACGTACTATCGTGTCATCGTTAATCAAACAACCTTTCACCCCGGGTGAAAAATCCTTTCTTTACCTCACCACCCAGGCCGTGCTCTCTTCTCGCTGCTCCCTTCAGGTAGAAAGTTCGAGAGCCACAGGACTCACACCACCAGGTTTAAGAACAGTTACTACCCCTCAGCCATCAGGCTCCCGAACAAAAGGGGATAACTACACTAATTCTGCTTCTGCTGTTCCCACAACCTCTGGTCTCACTTTAAGGATTCTTTATCTTGTTATTTCATGCTCGTTATTTATTGCTATTCATTTATATTTGCACAGTTTGTTGTTCATTGATCCTGTTTACAGTTACCGTTCTGTGGATTTGCTAAGCATGCCCGCAGTAAAAGAATCCTGTACTCTGATAATAAATTTTTCTTCGAACTTTTATAATCCATTTCCCTGTTGTTCCTCTCTGCACCTCGTGGCACATCCTTGCCATTTCTTTCGCATTTGTCCGTTTTTTATTTACGAGGGCAAGTTGCTAGCTCGAAGCTCAACCCAGCACGGATGGAAAGCGGGCAAGGTGTCAAAACCTGGGCCGACTCGCCTCGAAGTCCGGTGTTGATGCCACTGCACCACCCTACTTACCCTCGGTTAATGGTAGGGGTCTGTGGCATAAGGAGGGTTGCGAACCCCTGCTTGAATAAGCCTGTATTAATCAAGTCTGAACTTGATCTCAAAGATGCAAAAAACTTAATATGAATTTAGCCGGGAAGGGTTGTGGAAAATCAGAGTGCTTCTCAGTATTTGACGGTGAAGGCATCTCGAGAGTGCTATTGTTCATATTTTCGATTACACAGAACATCGTATTTTGATAAAAAGAAGCAGTGATCCAGCCTACGGACTCACTTTCAAGGACTCTACAACTCATGTTCTGAATATTATTTATTATTAACTGCATTTGCACAAATTATTGTCTTTTGTACATTGGTTGTTTGACCATCTTTGTGTGCAGTTTTCAATAGATTCTATTGTATTTCCTTTTCCTCTACTGTGAATGCCCACGAGAAAATAAACCTCAAGATAGTACACATGTACTTTGATAGTGAATTTATTTTGGACTTTGAACTTTGATTTACCTTTCCCTGTGATTTCCTTCCTGGCTTCTGCTGACCTTTTCTCTAATCAGTGATACCTTTCAGGAAATAGTTACCTGCTAGGCAAGTCTCCCCTCCTCAGGGGAACATCGAGCTGTTCTATTAATAAACAGGGCACCGAAAAACATGACACCACCAGATATAAATAGGAAGGTTGTTATTCACGACTACCAGGGAGTAGAAGAGCCCAGGGACTCGCTCATTGTGGTACTTAGATTTCTGCACAGAAATCCTCAAGGGAAGGAGAATTCCAAAGAGATCTCAGCCAGTTGCTGTTTTGTGTGGATGTGATGTAGTTTTATCTGTATTATATGTACAGATGCTGAAACTGAAGACTGCAGTTCACCCGGCAGGAGCACAGGTGGGGTGACTGGTAGCTCACTTGGTGAACTCTCGGCTTTCAAGATCCAATCTGTGTTTGTTATCCAGTATCTCTGCGGTGTACATCCCTGAAATTCATCTTCCCCACAGACGGTCACGAAACAAAGAGGGATCATGGAACCAACCCGTTCAAAGAGAAAAAAAAAATCAAACATCACCCTTCCCTCTCCCATGCGCAAAAAATTGTGCAAACGGTAACAAAAAAAACGAGCAAAGACACAAAATCAAAAGGCATATTTCAGTTCAGCTCAGCTCAGTGTTTGGTATCTGCAGTCAAAGTACAAAGTAAAATTTATTATCAGAGTACATACACGTGACCACATACAAGTATGAGGGCATCCCCGGCAAATCTATAGAATAGTATTTATAACGGGATCAGTGAAAAATCAACCGGAGTGCAGAAGACAACAAACTGTGCAAATGCAAATTTAAATAAATAACAAGACCATTAAATAACAAGATAAAGAGTCCTTAAAGTGAGATCATTGGTTGTGGGCACATCTCAATGGATGAGTGCAGTTACCCTCTTTTGCTCAAGAGCCTGATGGTTGAGGGGTAGTAACTATTGTTAAACCTGGTGGTGCGAGTCCTGAGGCTCTTGTACCTTCTACCTGATGGTTGAGGGGTGGTAACTGTTCTTAAACCTGGTGGTGCGAGTCCTGAGGCTCCTGTACCTTCTACCTGATGGTTGAGGGGTGGTAACTGTTCTTAAACCTGGTGGTGCAAGTCCTGAGGCTCTTGTACCTTCTACCTGATGGTTGAGGGGTAGTAACTGTTCCTGAACCTGGTGGTGCGAGTCCTGAGGCTCCTGTACCTTCTACCTGATGGTTGAGGGGTGATAACTGTTCCTGAACCTGGTGGTGTGAGTCCTGAGGCTCCTGTACCTCCTACCTGATGGCGGCAGCGAGAAAAGAGCACGGCCTGATGATGGAAGCTGCTTTTCTCTGACAGCATTTCACGAAGATGTGCTGAGTAGTTGGGAGGGCTTTACCCGTGATGGACTGGGCCGAATCCACTGCCTTCTGCAGTACTTTCCACTGAAAGGCAATGGCGTTCCCATACCAGGCTGTAATGCAGCCAGTCAGCAACACTTCCCACTACCTCAGTAGAGGTTTGCCAAGGTTTTCGATGACATGCTGAATCCCCACGGACTCCTAAGGAAGTAGAGGTGCTGTCGTTATGGCCCTCTCCATTTCATCTCGTATGGGCCTTATTTGAGGCACACCTTTACAAATGCTGAAAGAAAGAAGGACCTTTCTCGTCTTGGTGAAGAGTCTCGGCCTGAAATGTCAAACTGATTATTTCCCTCTTTAGATGCTGCCTGACTTGCCGAGTTCCTCCAGCATTTTGAGTGGATTTTCAGCATCTGCAGAATCTCGTGTTTTAAAATCAGATATGAACTTATGAGCTTGCCAGCATACCGAACTAGGATTTCTCCTCTCGCTTATTTTATTCTAGTCATAAAATTTACCTAATCATTAGCGCACACATAATGCCATCCACTGGTCGTAATTAACAGGATTCCCAATATGAGTTTGGTCTAAAAAAAACTTGTTTAAATATCACTCTTATTAAAAAAGTTACTAATGTTACAGACAATCCATTATTTTCAATCTCCCTAAAAATATTTGTTATACATTGGAAGTCTCTGCTTCATCCTCGGTGCATCTTGGAATGGAGGATGACTTTCGGTCTGCGGGTTCCGAGGTGACTGGTGAGGCCAATGGTGGGACAGCTGAGTCTGACGTAGCAAGGGCCATATCTATGCCTTTTCTGTCATTTACGTTCAAAGATCAAAGTTCAAAGGAAACTTATTATCAAAGTACATATATGTCGCCTTGAGATTCATTTTAAAATCCGATTTAATTACTATTCAACCATACATTATTCAACCATTCAGCCACATGAAACAGCGTTCCTCTGGAGCCAAGGTGCAAAACATACACAGCACATTCAAAATAGTAAGCAAAAAAAAAACAACAAAGGCCCTAAGCAACACAGCCCACAAATTCATGGTATAGTCTCCGGGCAGTGTGCAGTCCAAACCGTCATTCCGCTATCGAACACTGGACAGGCCAGCCCCCAGCCGGGCACTGCCTCCAGCGCCTCCTCACCCGGACTGCAACAGTAGGCAAGACTGTGGCTTGCGTTCTCGCCCTCGTTGCGTCCGAGGCTACCCAGCTCCTACCAGGCTTTTTGCAGACACTGGGCTTTTCTTGTGCTCCCAGTGTAACCTCACTACAGGAAGGATGTGGATACTATAGAGAGAGAGTGCAGAGGAGATTTACAAGGATGTTGCCTGGATTGGAGAGCACGGCCTTATGAGAATAGGCTGAGTGAACTCGGCCTTTTCTCCTTGGAGCGACGGAGGATGAGAGGTGACCCGATAGAGGTGTAGAAGATGATGAGGGGCATTGATCGTGTGGACAGTCAGAGGCTGAAATGGCTAACACGAGGAGGCATAGTTCTAAGGTGCTTGGAAGTAGGTACCGAGGGGACGTCAGGGGTAAGTTTTTCACACAGAGAGTGGTGGGAGTGTAGAATGCACTGCTGGTCTTTTTTAGATAGGTACATGGAACTTAGAAAAATAAAGGCCTATGCAGTAGGGAAATTTGAGGCACTTTCTAGATTAGGTTACATAGTCGGCACAACATTGTGGGCCGAAGGGCCTGTAACGTGCCGTAGATTTCTATCTTCTATGTTCCTCTAATCATTAAGGCTGTTTGAAGATGAAGGCTCTGTACCCTGCACATAACTTGCAGGCAGCTGTGTTTCCAGCCCTTTCATCAGTGGAAATTGTACAGTAGATATTGGTCTGTTATTAATCAGTGATTTTGGGTTGGAATATTACTGACGGCTGTGCAGGCCAGGTCATTGGGGACATTAAAATGGAGGTTAATAGGTTCTTGATTAGTAAGGGCATCAGATGTTACGTAGAGGCAGGAGAATAGGGTTGAAAGGGGTAATAAAGGCAGAGCAGACTCGATGGATGGAATGGCTTAATTCTGCTCTTTGTGTCTTGTGGTCTGATGCATTTGCTAATAAGCACAAGAAAGCCTGCAGATGCTGGAGATCCAGAGTAACTCATACAAAATGCTGGAGGAACTCAGCAGGTCAGGCAGGATCTATGGAAATGAATAAACAGTCGGTGTTTCAGGCCGAGACCCTTCATCAGGACTGAGAATGAAGGGGGAAGGTGCTAGAATAAAAAGGGGTGGGGGGGTGGGGGGGAGGGAAAGGTAGAAGGTGATAGGTGAAGCCAGGTGGGTGTGAAAGGTAAAGGGAATCTGATCAGAGAAGAGAGTGGAATACAGGATAAAGGGAAGGAAGAGAGGACTCAGGGGGAGGTGATGGGCAGGCAGGAAGAGGTAAAAGGCCAGTGTGGGCATAGAAGAAGAGGGGAGAGGCAGGGGGAAAGAATTACAGGATGGAGAAATCGATGTTCATGCCATCAGGTTGGAGGCTACCCAGACGGAATATAAGGTGTTGTTCCTCCAACCTGAGTGTGGCCTTATCGTGGCACAAGAGGAGACCGCCCTCAAAACTTGCCATTTTTGTTGTGTGTGAGAGGGTCTTGCATCGTGAAAAGATGGCTTCCTTTTCGTAATGTCAAGCAACAAAACACTGGTTAGAAAAAAAATACATGTGGAAAATTTGACAATCCAGTTGATCTTTTGGTTTTGACCACACCAATGACATTATTGTTTAGTAACCAGAATTAAGTTTTTTTTAGAAAAAACTTTGTAAATCTTTGTAAATATTGGTGAAATAAAACTACAACTTTGGTATTTTTATCACCTCAATCCATAAAAAATAGGAAAAATATAGTGTTTTTTTTGGTAGCTCAGGTATCTCCTTCTTAATCTGCAGTCTGATTTCAGATATTCATGGTTTGAACAGTAAACTAAATTCTTCCCTCAGGGCTCTGTAAACTGATTTCAAGTGGCATGTTCAATGAAGCCTTTGCACAGAACATGTAGTGGTTTTTTTTGTCCAAAATTCTGTCATGTTCTGTTTTATAGAAACAATAAAGTATAGCGGAGAACAGTAACAAAGCAGTAATCTGACTGAATCTGATCACCTGAGCACCTTACGAGATTACAGTTTTGAAATTACTCCAGGGTATCTTTAAAAAGAATAACTCCCTTCTATTTTATGAGATAAATGTGTCCAGTTTAATTTTTTTGTCTTCCCTCGATCAGTGATACCTTTACTCGAATATTAACACGGAAGGACACAATAATTGTGGTGAATACTCTACAGATGTATTGATAAAATAATATTCAGTTGACACACTGAGCTGTAATGTGATCAATGCTTGTAAGGTTACAGGAAGAGAAAGCAGATAATATTTTTAAGAATATTGAAGTATTGGATAATCACCATTTACTAAAACTATGCAGTGGGAATCCATAACAATGAAAATAAAGGACCATTTTTCAAGATGCAAAGTAAGGAAAGAATCGTTGTGTGCTTTTTGGACTCCCGTTTGCACACATTTATGGTTGTGTAATGTAAAGTCAATAGCCGCCAGAGGTGGAAAATTGATCGGAAGGCAAGTTCAAATCCCTCCTTGGCAGCTGGTGAATTTAAATTTAAGTAATTAATAAAATGTGGAATTTAAACCTATTATCATTAAACCACCGGATTGTCATTAAAAAAAAACATCTGGCTTACTAATATCCTTTGGGGAAGCAAATCTGCTATTCTTACTCATTCCGATCCATATGTGACTGGAATTGATTCTTTACCTCTTCCTCACTTTAGAGGAAATTGGATAAAAACCACCAGCGCCAGCCAGCCAATATCTACCTCAGCGAGTAATTATATACTTTGTGGTCGCTTTATTAAGTGTGGCCGACGGCTGCTGGAGCCCATCCACTTGCTGGTTCGTCGTGTGGTGCGTTCAGAGACGCTCTTCTGCACCCTCACTGTTGCTACACATGGTTAGTTGAGTTATGGTCACTTTGAACCAGCCTGGTCATCCTCCTCTGACACCTCATTGACAAAGCATTTTTTTTGCCCACCGAGCTATCGCTCACTGGACGTTTTCAGTTTCTCGCACAGTTCTCTGTGAACTCCAGAGACTGTCGAGTGTGAAAATCCCAGGGGATCAGCAGTTTCTGAGCTTCTCAAACCACCCCGTCTGGCACCAGCAATCATTCCACGGCCAAAGTCACTTAGGATCAGAATCAGGTTTATTATCACCGGCAGGTGTCGTGAAATTTGTTAACTTAGCAGCAGCAGTTCAATGCAATATTAGACAGACAGACAGACATACTTTATTGATCCCGAGGGAAATTGGGTTTCGTTACAGCCGCACCAGCCAAGAATAGTGAAGAAATATAGCAATATAAAACCATAAATAATTAAATATTAATAAGTTAATCATGCCCAGTGGAAATATATAGAATATAGAAGAAAAAATAGTCAATTACAGTGTATGTAATAAATTAAAAATCATGCAAAAAGAGAATATATATTTAAAAAATAAGGTAGTGTTCACGGGTTCAATGTCCATTTAGGAATCAGATGGCAGAGGGGAAGAAGCTGTTCCTGAATCGCTGAGTGTGTGTCTTCAGGCTCCTGTACCTCCTCCCTGATGGCAGAGGGGAAGAAGCTGTTCCTGAATCGTTGAGTGTGTGCCTTCAGGCTCCTGTACCTCCTCCCTGATGGCAGAGGGGAAGAAGCTGTTCCTGAATCGCTGAGTGTGTGTCTTCAGGCTCCTGTACCTCCTCCCTGATGGCAGAGGGGAAGAAGCCGTTCCTGAATTGCTGAGTGTGTACCTTCAGGCTTCTGTACCTCCTCCCTGATGGTAAATATGAGAAAAGGGCAGGTCCTGAGTGCTGGGTGGGGGGGGGGCGGGGTCCTTAATAATGGACGCTACCTTTCTGAGACACCGCTCCTGGAAGATGTCCTGGGTACTTTGTAGGCTAGTACCCAAATGGAGCCGACTAGATTTACAACCCTCTGCAGCTGGGGCACATTTCGTGTGCAACACCTGAACCTCTTGACCATGTCTGCATGCTTTTATGCTGCCACACGACTGGCTGATTAGATATTTGCATTAATGAGCAGGTATACAGGAACCGCTAATAATGTGGCCACTGGGTGCATAGGTTTTTTGGAATAAAAAGGAAAATCTCTTCCCTTTTAAAAATGTTGGGGAATCAGAATATTCCACCCATGTTACTGGGAGATGTGGTGACACCCCAGAGTGGACAAGATGTGCAAGTTTGCACTCCTGTCCACAATATAAATAGTACTCAGTTCCCAATTTCAGTTTATCCGGAAGCCTGATAAAAGAAGCCAGGGAAAATTTAAAGGGATCGATCTTAAAACCTCACGGCTGTTTGGCTGCATCTGGTGGAGAAGAAAGAACAACTACAAAATGGAAATGCACACTATGGATGGTATGAAGCCTCAGGGGACAGTTAAAATAACTGGAAAGGGGTACTTTTAACCATCTAAATGTTGATCATATTCCGACCATCATATTCAAAGTACTCTGATTATCAAAGAATGTATAAATTATACAACCTTGAGATTTGTTCGCTCACGGGCATTTGCAGAGTAACCCGAAAGAGCCCAGTTAAAAAAAAAGACCAACCCCCTTTGCCCACAGAGAAAGAGGGGAAAAAAAACAAATCACGCCAACAACAGAAGCGAGCAAGAACAACAGCATTCTGAACCAAATTAAGTCCTTCGATCCAAGTCCCCGGAACAGCCCGGAGTAGGCTCAGAGGCTTGGCATTCAGTTCAACGTATTAGCAGGGCAAATCACCGCAAAGTTTACGGACATGAAGCAGAGCAGGCAGGAGCAGTCTCACAGCCTTAGTGTCTATCTGGGTCGGCCTTTAAATATAACATTTACACCGTATATTCAGTAACTACCCTATGGTGATTTTAAAACACGTACTTCCCTATAAATACGAGTGATAGATTTTTGGTATTGAGAATATCGAGTGTTGTGGGTGTAATGGTCAAGCAGAATATGGTACTTCTACAGATATACCATGGAGAGCATTCTGACAGGTTGGATCACTGACGAAACAATCGAAAGAAGCTACGGAGAGTTGTAAAATCAATTGTAAAATTGCTTCATCTTGGGAACTAGCCTCTGTAGTATCTAAGACACCTACAAGGAGCGGTGCCTCAGAACAGCGGCGTCCATCATTAAGGACCCCCATCACCCAGGACATGCCCTTTTCTCATTGTAACCATCAGGGAGGAGGTACAGGAGCCTGAAGACACACACTCAGCGATTCAGGAACAGCTTCTTCCCCTCTGCCGTCAGGGAGGAGGTACAGGAGCCTGAAGACACACACTCAACGATTCAGGAACAGCTTCTTCCCCTCTGCCATCAGGGAGGAGGTACAGGAGCCTGAAGGCACACACTCAGCGATTCAGGAACAGCTTCTTCCCCTCTGCCATCAGGGAGGAGGTACAGGAGCCTGAAGACACACACTCAACGATTCAGGAACAGCTTCTTCCCCTCTGCCATCAGGGAGGAGGTACAGGAGCCTGAAGGCACACACTCAGCGATTCAGGAACAGCTTCTTCCCCTCTGCCATCAGGGAGGAGGTATAGAAGCCTGAAGACACACACTCAACGATTCAGGAACAGCTTCTTCCCCTCTGCCATCAGGGAGGAGGTACAGGAGCCTGAAGACACACACTCAGCGATTCAGGAACAGCTTCTTCCCCTCTGCCGTCAGGGAGGAGGTACAGGAGCCTGAAGACACACACTCAACGATTCAGGAACAGCTTCTTCCCCTCCGCCATCAGAGAGGAGGTACCGGAGCCTGAAGACACACACTCAGCGATTCAGGAACAGCTTCTTCCCCTCTGCCGTCAGGGAGGAGGTACAGGAGCCTGAAGACACACACTCAACGATTCAGGAACCGCTTCTTCCCCTCTGCCATCTGATTTCCAAATGCACACTGAACCCATGAACTCACTACCTCACTTTATTTTTCTTATTTCTGTTCTTGCACCATTTTAAATTTAACTATTTAATAGATATATATTTACTGTAACTGATTTACTTATTTTTTCGCAATATTATCAGGTATTGCACTGTACTGCTGCCACTAATTTAACCAATTTCATGACATATGCCGGTGATATTAAACCTGATTCTGATTCAAAATAGCAATTGAGAACAGCCACGGCGTTGCGACAGGCTCAAGGACCAGAATTCCCTGCCTTTTGTGTCGATGTCTAATGTTCTTGTTCTTATGTCAAAGCTTGACCAAACAAAAACTAATTTATTACAAGAAGAAAAACAGCAGTTTAAAAACCAGCTGTGTATTCACTTTTTGTGATTATTGCATGCTGGTGTTGCCATGGAAACTTTCTCTCTCTGGCCTGAAGCTTTTCGCATTTTCCAGCAGAAAAAAAAGAAAATAACTTAAAACTTTATTTACTTCTCAGGTTGGGAGTTTAATAATGTAATTTACAATATGTTGCATGTTGACTCAATTCAGTTGCAACTGATGGACCTTATCAGGGAAATGCAAATTATTTCAACGCTTATTTGCATAATACCACAAATTAACTGCGCCGGTCTTTCATTTCTTACTGAGTTTGTGTTCATTATATGAAAATAAATAAAGACTGAATTTTTGTTATCTTGAATTAACAGAACTATGCACGAGAAAAAAATTGCAATATATATTTAGTATTTCCTACTGGCATTCACTTAGAAATTAATTTGTTGTTGATGTTACAAGGTTGTTCGGTAATAAAATGAAAATGAGTGTTGTTTGTATTGTTCTGAAACTTATTGAACTGTACAGAATAGAAACAGGCTACTCGGCCCAAATTTACTTTTTGTTACTGAGCACGGAATAGGCCCTCTTGGCTCTTCAAGCTGTGCCGACCAAAAATCCCCCAATTTAATCCTAGCCTAATCAAATCGAAGTAGATTTATTATCTAAGAATGTATAAATTATACACCTTGAGATTTGTCTGCTCACAGGCAGCCGCAAAGCATGAAGCCCAAAGAACCCAATTAAAGAAAAAAGGAAAGACCGTCACCGCTGTGCGCAGAAAGGGGAATAAAAAACACGTCTTGCTCGCAGTAGATGCAAACGACAGCATTCCAAGCCTGACTGAGTCCCGAGATCCACTCAGGAGGGGCCGGAATAGCTGATTTATGGTACCACTTAGAATGACCGATTGCCCTACCAGCTGCGATGTCTTTGGAGTATGTGAGGAAGCACTCGGAGGAAAAATCCCACACAGTCATGTACAAACTCTGTAAAGACAGCAGTGGGAATTGAACCCGGGCCACCGGTGCTGTAGAGCGTCCACTACGCTACCATGCCGCACACACTCATCCACACCTTTCTTCCATCTTCCAGTACAGCCAGAGCAGGTTCACCAGAATGATTCCGGGAACGAAAGGCTTATTGTATGAGGAGCGATTGACGGCTCTTGACCTTTACTTGCTGGAATTTAGAAAAGACTGCGGGGGGAGGGGGGTGGAATATAATTGAAACCTATCGAATGTTGAGAGGCCTAGATAAGGATGTGGAGAGGATGTGTCCTCTGGTGGGACAGTCTAAAACCAGAGGACACAGCCTCAGAGTAGACAGACATCCATTTAGAACAGAGATGAGGAGGAATTTCTTTAGCCAGCGAGCGGTGAATCTGCGGAATTCAGTGCCACAGATGGATGTGGTAGCCAAGGGTGTACAGTATATAAGGTGGAGGCTGATAAGTCAGGACACGGAAGGTTATGGGGAGAGGACAGGCGAATGGGGTTGAGAGGGGAAATAGATCAGCCATGAAGAAATGGCGGAGCTGACTCGATGCGCTGAATGGACTAATTCTTGATCCACAGCCTTTTATACCTAAGTGATCCAAGTACTTGTCAAAGCACTTTTTAAATATTCTTCCACGGAGCAGCTTCAATCACTTCCTCAGGGAGTGCATTCCAGATTCTTATCTTCTTCCTCATATCCTCTCTAAACCTCTTCCATCTTACCACAGATCCATGCCCTCTAGTTTTGTCTAGAAGGGCCGAATGGCCCACTCCTGCACCTACTGTCTATTGTCTACTGACATGGAGAAAGTCTCTTGCAGTCTACCTTACTTTACAACTCCTCCCTCGGAGTGTCAGACACCCTGAGCCAGTAGGCTGGTCCTGGACTTATTTCCACTTGGCATAATTAACTTATTATTATTTAATTATTTATGGTTTTATATCACTATATTTCTACACTATTCTTGGTTGGCGCGACTGTAACGAAACCCAATTTCCCCTCGGGATCAATAAAGTATGTCTGTCTGACTGTCTGTCTTATCTACTCCCTTCATAATTTTTTGTACCCAAATCATGTCCCATCCTAACCTCTTCCGCTCCCGAGGAAACAGACTTGGCTTCTTCAATCTCCCCTCACAGCTGAACGTTCCTGTTCCAGGCAAAATCCTGAGTTGTCTCCTTCGCACTCTCCTTCCTACAGCATGGTGAGAGAGCTGCATGCAATACTTCACCAAGAGGTCCAACCAAGGGTTTATACAGTTGGACCATAATCTTCCCACCTCTGTATTCAGTGTCCGGATTAATGAAGGCCAGTATCCCACACATGCCTTTGTAAAGACATTATCTACCTGTGTTACCATTTTCAAGGATCAATGGATATGTCCTCTTTCCTCAACACTCCATTAGAATTCACAGAAAACATCACCTCATATGTTACAACATTTAAAGGACACTAGGAGAAGTACATGGCTAGGAAAGGTTCGAAGGGATATAATCAGAACCAGGCTGAATATCACTGGCATATGACATGAAATTTGAAATATGGGCTAAACATAGGCAAACTGGCCTTTATTTCCGGCCTCTATGGAACACTTACCTGGCTTAAATTCTGCCTGCCATTTCCCTGCTCGTTTCATCAATACATCGTTATCCTCCGCAGTTTAAGGCCATCTTGCACACTATCAACAATCCTGCCAGTCTGTGTTATTTGTAAGCTTACAGATCACGCCTCCCACGCCCACAAACAAAAATCATTCAAGCAGCAAGGCTCCCAGCACTTATCCTTCTGAGACACCATTAGTCACAGGCACTCGATTAGAAAACAAGCGACTCCATCATCAAGAGCCTCAACTGCTGAGCTAATTTTGGATCGAGTTTGCTAGCCTCCATTGGATTCTATTAGCCTGAATGTTTTGGATCGGTCTCCTATTTGGGACCTTAAAGTCTATGCAAATCACATCGACTACCCTTCCCTCACTGATACTTCCTTATCTCTCCAAAGAATTTAGTCAAATTGGTCAGACAGGATCTGCCCTTGACAAAGCCACGTTGGTTGTCTCTAATTAGTCCCCGCTTTTCAAGGTGACCATTAATCCTCTCCTTCAGATCTTTTTCCCCCAGTATCTTCCCTAAAGTTATAGCTAATCAGCTTTCCCCCCCCCCCCACTGCCTGTCTTGAAAAGCAGGGGAACCACATTTCCTGCCCTCCTGTCATCTGGTACCTCACCTGTGACCAATGAAAATTTGTAAATCTCCACAGAATATTGGCTACAGAGAAATTTAGGCACCTCCTTACATGAAGCTCAAAAAAATTAACCTGCAGGTACAATAAATAACCAGACAGAGGGAACATTGGCCTCTTTGCAAGAGGGATGAAGTAAAGTGTGGAAAAATCTAGTTTCAACGCAATAGAGATTGGTGATATCACACCTACAGGACTACAATTTTGTTGGCATAAATTAAAGAGGTGTGTTCTTGCATTCTGAAGAAGTTTGCAAGGTCGAATCCCGGGATTAAAGGGTTACACGAGGAGGGTGAGCGTGTTGCAGCTTAAAAGATGAGAGATGATTTTACATAATGAAACAGGATTAGACTATTTGGTCCCTCATCGCAGCTCTGCCATTTATAAAAATCACAAATGATCTTGCACTTCAATACCACTTTCCTAAGATTCTGAAGCAGGCTGAGTGACATTTCTGAGAGGGTTTGCCCTCAGGGAGAAACGTAGAATGAAACATAATTGATAATGGGGAGGCACAGTACTGCCAGTGGTTACCAGTGACCCAAGTTCAATTCCCGCAGCTGCCTACAAGCTGCCCCGCGACCACGTGGGTTTCCTCCCACAGTCCAAAGAGGAATCGCTCAGTAGGTTAATTGGTCATTGTAAAGTTAAAGCTAGCGTTAAATCGGGGGGATCGCTGGGTGGCATGGCTCGTAGGGCTGGAGAGCTCCTCTTCCTCGATGTATCTCAATGAATAAATAATTGTATCATTATAGGGAGCCGTCCATTTAAAATGGCGATGGGAAAGATTTGCTTTCCTCAGAGGGTCATAGGTTTTTGGAATTCTCTACCTGGGGTTGGAATCTAAGTAATTTAATGTATTTAAGACTGAAACAGATTTTTGGACTATGGGGATTGGTTAAAAACGTGAAGTTGAGGCCAAGATCAAATCAACCATAATGGTAATGAAGAGCGGAGGCAAGGTGTTGAATGGAGTGTGGGGCCCTACATCTATTCCTCTTTCTTATGTACAGGCACACCCTATGTGACCGGTGGGTGGGGGGGGGAAGGGAGTGCGGCTGGTTGCATTTCTAGAGCCGTATCGCAATTTTCCATAATGTCACCTGTCACGCTTAAAGAAATTGAAAAATATGTGATTCATTTACTTCATTTTTCCACAAATTTCATTAGAGTGAATTTTATTGTTTCCTAAAACTTAAATAGTATTTTGTGACATCTGTAAGGTGAACTCCTGTAACCATAATGTGGGTGCTGCCTATATTTAAATTAGATCCTCATAACCAAAATGGCAGCCTGGATGTTTCCAAATTTACTTCCTGGGCCCTTAGCTCCCGGTGGAGCAGAGGCCATCAACGTGCTCCCGTCTCCATCGTCCTCTGTTCTGAGCCAGTTTCTTGAGGGTGGACCAGGAGTGTCCCCCGTCGTCTAATTTCGGGCCTCGACGTCTCTCCTCCGTGCGTTCTTTGGACGTCCCTTTTCCTCTTTCCTTGGGGATTCCATTTTAATGCCTGCCAGATGGTGCTGTTGGTTGGCGTCCTGAAGGTGTGGCCGGTCCACCTCCATTTCCGTTTGCGTATTTGTATCTCTATAGATTCCTGGTTGGTGTTTCCCCCCTCAGTGTCTGGTTGGTTACTCTGGCAGTCCATTTGATGTTTAGGGTACTTCTTAGGCACTGGTTGATGAGAGCCTGCAGTCTTTGTGGTGTCTTCTAGGCTGTCCAGAATCAGATTCAATCCCTCGGGCACATGTCGTGAAATTTAACTTTACGGCGGCAGTTCAATGAAATACATGATAAATCAATAGAGAGAAAATAAAAGTTACATTAAGTATATATATGTCAATTTAATAGTTCATGCTCTGACTTAATAGTTCAGTTCAATAACAAGTAAAAAAGTAGTGTTCATGGTGTTCAAGTAGTGAGGTGGTGCTCATGGGTTCAATGTCCATTCAGAAATCGGATGGCAGAGGGGAGGAAGCTGTTCCTGAATCGTTGAGTGTGTGCCTTCAGGCTCCTGTACCTCCTCCCTGATGGCAGAGGGGAAGAAGCTGTTCCTGAATCGTTGAGTGTGTGCCTTCAGGCTCCTGTACCTCCTCCCTGATGGCAGAGGGGAAGAAGCTGTTCCTGAATCGCTGAGTGTGTGCCTTCAGGCTCCTGTACCTCCTCCCTGATGGCGGAGGGGAAGAAGCTGTTCCTGAATCGTTGAGTGTGTGCCTTCAGGCTCCTGTACCTCCTCCCTGATGGCGGAGGGGAAGAAGCTGTTCCTGAATCGTTGAGTGTGTGTCTTCAGGCTCCTGTACCTCCTCCCTGATGGCAGAGGGGAAGGAGCTGTTCCTGAATCGTTGAGTGTGTGTCTTCAGGCTCCTGTACCTCCTCCCTGATGGCAGAGGGGAAGGAGCTGTTCCTGAATCGCTGAGTGTGTGTCTTCAGGCTCCTGTACCTCCTCCCTGATGGCAGAGGGGAAGGAGCTGTTCCTGAATCGTTGAGTGTGTGTCTTCAGGCTCCTGTACCTCCTCACTGATGGCAGAGGGGAAGAAGCTGTTCCTGAATCGTTGAGTGTGTGTCTTCAGGCTCCTGTACCCCCTCCCTGATGGCAGAGGGGAAGAAGCTGTTCCTGAATCGTTGAGTGTGTGTCTTCAGGCTCCTGTACCTCCTCCCTGATGGCAGAGGGGAAGAAGCTGTTCCTGAATCGCTGAGTGTGTGCCTTCAGGCTCCTGTACCTCCTCCCTGATGGCAGAGGGGAAGAAGCTGTTCCTGAATCGTTGAGTGTGTGCCTTCAGGCTCCTGTACCTCCTCCTTGATGGCGGAGGGGAAGAAGCTGTTCCTGAATCATTGAGTGTGTGTCTTCAGGCTCCTGTACCTCCTCCCTGATGGCAGAGGGGAAGGAGCTGTTCCTGAATCGCTGAGTGTGTGCCTTCAGGCTCCTGTACCTCCTCCCTGATGGCAGAGGGGAAGGAGCTGTTCCTGAATCGTTGAGTGTGTGTCTTCAGGCTCCTGTACCTCCTCCCTGATGGCAGAGGGGAAGGAGCTGTTCCTGAATCGTTGAGTGTGTGTCTTCAGGCTCCTGTACCTCCTCCCTGATGGCAGAGGGGAAGAAGCTGTTCCTGAATCGTTGAGTGTGTGCCTTCAGGCTCCTGTACCTCCTCCCTGATGGCAGAGGGGAAGGAGCTGTTCCTGAATCGTTGAGTGTGTGTCTTCAGGCTCCTGTACCTCCTCCCTGATGGCAGAGGGGAAGGAGCTGTTCCTGAATCGTTGAGTGTGTGTCTTCAGGCTCCTGTACCTCCTCCCTGATGGCAGAGGGGAAGAAGCTGTTCCTGAATCGTTGAGTGTGTGCCTTCAGGCTCCTGTACCTCCTCCCTGATGGCAGAGGGGAAGAAGCTGTTCCTGAATCGCTGAGTGTGTGTCTTCAGGCTCCTGTACCTCCTCCCTGATGGCAGAGGGGAGGAAGCTGTTCCTGAATCGCTGAGTGTGTGCCTTCAGGCTCCCGCACCTCCCCCCCCAATGCAACACTGAGAAGAGGGCGTGTCCTGGGTGGTGGGGGCTCTCAATGATGAATGCCGCCTTCCTAAGGCATTGCTTCTAGAAGAGATCTTAGATATTATGGAGGTTAGTGCCCATGATGGAGCTGACTAATTTCACAAGTTTCTGCAACTCACTTTGATCTTGTGCAGCAGTTTCCACCCACCCCACCCCCACATTTCAGACGGTGATGCAGCCAGTCAGAATGCTCTTCACAGTATATCTGGAGAAGTTTGAGTGTTTTAGTTGACAAACCGAATCTCCTCAAACTCCTAATGAAATATCGCCGCTGTCTTGCCTTCTATATAGCCCCATCGATATGTTGTACCCACATTAAGTCCTCATAGTTATTGACACCCAGGAACTTAAAATTGCTTCACTCCCTCCACTTCTGATCCCTCTATGAGGATTGGTGTGTGTTCCCTCGTCTTACCCTTTCTGAAGTTCACAATCAGCTCTTTGGTCTTACTACCATTGAGTGCAAGTTTCTCCTGGTTTCAGAACCATCTAGGAGCCCCTTTTAAACACTGGGGTTGAAGATCCTGATTTTGGTTTTCCTTGATAAGACTCTGGATGTTGAAAACTACCCTAGCCTTGTTGACCCAACTTAATGATGTGGAAATTTAATGAATTATCACCTCCCATACATTTTTAATCCTTCTGTTCTTCACAAGGTCAGATAATGAATGACATCTACAGACTGATTCTGTTGGTAGGGATCACTTGATTCTCACCGGAATAAGAATCGCTCTTTTCCTCACAGAGATACTGAGGTCCGTTTGGTTGTCTCAGCCATGATTTGTACTTCAGGGAGTGCAAAGCGCAGAAACAAATATCACTGTGATGATTGTACGCTCTAGTATCAATTGTTTGGTGACAATGAAGTATAATGAAGTATGAAGTATGATCCTGACAAAGCGGGTAATAACATAGACCACGGTCAATGGTCCCTCTAAGGTGTGCGCATGCACACATCTTCTGCCACTAGCGCACAAAGGAATTTAATTTAAACTGCGCACAAAAGGTTGTCACTCTCTACCTCGTCGGCAGGTTCAGTATATTTTGCGATCGCGCACAATCACATTTCCTCTTCCGGTTTCTGATGTGGAATGTGCTGACAACATGGAGTTTGTGAAGATTTGTCTGTGGATTTCAGAACTGGCTTATTTATACTGTTTTTTTTAATCGAAGAAATTATTGATCTACTATGCTGAATTCCAAAGTGCAAGAGAACTGCTAGTCCATTTATAACAGAACGGCTTATTATCCTCAGAATAGCTTCAGGTTTACTTCCACTTAAAAATTCAGTGTGCACGTGTTGTCACTGGGCAAAAAAATTGCACGACACCAGATTTTTACACACGCTGGTCATTACAAATTGGAGGGAACACGGCCACAGTAAAAATTTGGCGGAATCTGTCATCTATATCAAATTTCACCCTGGGCCATTCAATCACTTGCAATGTACTTTTTTTTAAAGTTTATTTTTAATCAATGATCAACTATATACAGAAATAAATATGTAAGAGGATTTGTTATTGTTATTTGCCTTGAAGGACTAAAGCTACCTACTTTAGTTAATGTCATTTTTTTGATAATGCAATTGTTTTTCAATTTATATCTTCCATTAGCAGGGTAGTACTCTGTCTTACCTTCTGTTACTGACACAACATATGCGCATTAGTCACTTCCAAATGACATTCTTTTCTCTGTGATTCACCATTCTATGTTCTGTTCCTTTCACTTCCAAACCCTATCAGCACTATTTCCCCTCTCTAAACCATATTCTGACGGTCCTACCAGAGACCATCAGGTGAGAGCAGAGGCAAGACGAGATGTGCAGATGCCGGAAATCCAAGCAACGCACGCACAAAATGCCGGAGGGACTTAGCAGGCCATGGAAAAGAGTCGACATTTTGGGCAGAGACCCTTCTTCAGGACTGGGGGGAGGAAAAAAATGAGGAGTCAGAGCAAGAAGGTGGGGGAAGGCAGGAAGAAGTACAAGATGGTGGGTGATAGGTGAAACTGGGAGAAGCGGAAGGGGTGAAGAAAAGAGCTGGGGAAGTTGATTGGTGAAAGGGATAGAGAAGAGGGATTCTGATAGGAGAGGATGAATATGGATGAAAGGGGAGTGGGAGGAGCACCAGAGGGAGGTGATGGGCAGGCAAGGAGGTGAGGTGAGAGAGGGAAACGGGAATGGAATAGTGAAGGAGTTTGGGGAGATGGGGGGTGCAATTACAGGAAGTTGGAGAAATCGATGTTCATGCCGTCAGGTTGGAGGCTCACCAGATGGAATATGAGGTGTTGCTCCTCCAACCCGAGTGTGGCCTCATCGTGGCAGTCGAGGAGGCCATGGACTGACATGTCGGAATGGGAATGGGAATGGGTGGCCACCGGGAGATCCTGCTTTTTGTGGTGGGAGCAGAGATTCATCAAGACATACCTCCTGCGTATCAAAGGTGTTTGTCCCCATTTTTCCTCTCGTTTCAGATGGACTCCCTCCTATTTTCACATCAGAAAAGCAAACTCCAACATGGTCTCAACTCTATAAAATAGGGATTAGGACTGGCTGTGAATAGTCAGATTGCATTTGCTAATCTCGAGGCATTTCTCCGACTTAGAGCTCAAACCTTGTTATCAAATCGCGATGATAATAGATGCCAGGAACAGTATCAAGTATTTTTACATCTCGGTGAAAGCGTAGCGGTTAGCGTAACACTGTTGCAGCGCCAGCAGCCTGGGTTCACTTCCTGCTGCTGTCTGTACGCTCTTCCTGTGTTTACATGAGTTTCCTCCCACAGTCCAAAGACGCACGGGTTCAACGTTCAAAGTAAATTTTATTATCAGAGTTCATATATGTCACCACATACAACCCTGAGATTCATTTTCACTATAACAGGATCAATGAAAGATCAACCAGAGTGCAGAAGACAACAAATTGTGCAAATGCAAATATAAATAAATAGCAATAAATAATGAGAACATGAGATAAAGAGATACAGAGTCCTAGAAAGTGAGATCATTGGTTTTGGGAACATTTCAATGATGGGCAAGTGAAGTTGAGGGTAGTTAACCCCTTCTGTTCAGGAGCCTGATGGTTGAGGGGTAGTAACTGTCCCTGAACCTGGTGGTGAGAGTCCTGAGGCTCCTGTACCTTCTACCTGATGGTTGAGGGGTAGTAACTGTTCCTGAACCTGGTGGTGTGAGTCCTGAGGCTCCTGTACCTTCTACCTGATGGTTGAGGGGTAGTAACTGTTCCTGAACCTGGTGGTGTGAGCCCTGAGGCTCCTGTACCTTCTACCTGCGAGAAGAGAGCATGGCCTGGGTGGCTGGGGATCTCTGATGATGGACGCTGCTTTCCTACGATAGCGTTACATGCAGATGTGCTCAGTGGTTGGGAGGGCTTTACCCGTGATGGACTGGGCCGAATCCACGGCTTTTTATAGGTTAGTTTGTTGATTAGTCACTTGGGCGTAACTGGGCAGCGTGTGCTGGTTGGGCTGAAAGGGTTACTGTGGTTTATCTCTAAATAAAATTAAAAGTTATTTGGAAAATATCTGCCATACATCCCGATCAGAAGTCTATGGTGGTCAATTACTTCTTGCCCTTCAGTTGCTCTGTCTTGCCTCTCTTCTCCTTTGCCCCACCCTACTTCACTCTATCATACAGTCATCAGATATTCTAACCTCTCTCTGGAACTCTTAAACCTCCAGGAGGACCACAGTCTTGTCGTAGGGTTTCGAAGGTTTGCGTGCCTCCATCACCCGGAGAGTTTGTTGGCTGGAGTCAGGGCCTCGTGCTTTGACTCTTGGTCGAGTCACCCATACAGGTCAAAGGGCAGAGGCCAGACTGAGAGTGGTCCACCGGTCCTCCGGGTTCAGGACAAGCAACCCCGGCTGCTCAAAAATACTGTTACGGAGACAGCAATGAGGAATCCTACATCTGAGTGCGACGGTATTCCCGAGTCTCCGCCCGGAATTTGCATGACTGACTGCAGAGGAAACCGAAAGGAAGCTACTGGCACAACGAAGGAAGCCCTGAACCCTGGGGATGGCTAAGGACAGACAGAGATAGAGGACCTAAATCCCAGTGGAGTAACAGGGATTTAATGATGATGAAGATGGAACTCTCAAAGTTGCCCCAAGATCTCGCTTTCTGCTTTCTACATCATTGACGCTGTCTTACGTGACCCTTGCCATTTCAGCTTTAAGTTTGCTGCTATCACCTTTCTTTTGTACAGACTGTGAACTCTATATGAAGAGCAGAAAATGTGGATGGTTGCTGATGCCAGTGCCTTATTAATCTAAGAAATGAATGTCTGAAATTAAGATTGCCATCAAATTTTCAAATTGCAAGGGGTCCTTTTTACTTGTCTGGTGGGTGAACAAGCCATTTAGTGAGCCCGGTATTTGCCTGGAGGTTGGTGGGTTGGCTCTGTTTGACTTCGCAGTCCTAGTATCTGACTTAGGGCACAAGCTCGTGGCTGTCAAATTAAAAATCAACTACAGTTGGTTATGATGCCTCGCCACTACAGAAAGGCCCGTTCACATTTCTCCCTTCCGAGAAGAATGGAGATGTGGACGGACTGCCAGGTTGAGACAGTGCCTTGGGGAAGGGAAACGGAAAAAAATTTGAAAGAACACTCATTACTTGTTTCAGGAGAGTGGAAGAATCTCCGCTACAACTTATTAAACCTCAGCATCCTATTAGTCACTCTCTTGGTTCACTTGCAAATCCATCACAGTTCCCATGGAGAAATAACTTGGAATTTGACCTAATATTCAAACTGTTAAAAAAATGTATCTTGGCCTAGTTTCTGATGAATTTTGTAGACAAATCTATTGAGGTAACATGGGGCCGCAGTTCCTTGAAACAGCACCAGAATTCTTACAATTCCTTGCACAAGGCTGTAAACATACACATCGCTCTTCCATGAAAGCAAAGTTTTGTCTTTAACATAAGTTTACAAGTAATCAGTACAGCTCCAGCACTGTTATTTATTAATACCTTTTTCCTAGTAACTTGGTGATATGCATTGACAATTCAGTATAAAAGTAAGGTTACTGTTATTATTTTATAATACAGCCATTCATAAGCTTCAATTGCATGATTGTTTTAGTATCTGTTCGAATGGGGCCGCGGTGTAAATAGTTTTGAATCGTTGCTTGACAGTGGCATTGATTCAAATATATATTCAGTGCCACTTTATTAGGTAAGTTCTGTATCTAATAAAGGGGTCACTGAGTGTATGTTTTGATCTTTTGTTGCTGTAGCCCCACTACTTAAACGTTCGATGTGTTGTGCGTTCAGAGATACTCTGCTGCACACCGATGTCGTAATGGGTGGTTATTTGAGTTAGACACCTTCCTGGTCAGTTTGAACCAGCCTGGCCATTCTCCTCTGACCTCTCTCATAAATGAGGCCTTTTCACCCACAGAATTGCCTCTCACCGGATGTTTTTTGCTTCTCGTACCATCCTCTGTAAACTCTAGAGACTGCTGCGTGTGAAAAGCCCAGGAGATCAGCAGCTTCTGAGATTCTCAAACCAACCAAACCAACGAACAATCATTCCACAGTCAAAGTCACATTTCTTCCCCATTCTGATGTTCGGTCTGAACAACAACTGAACCTCTTGACCGTGTCAGCATGCTTTTATGCACTGAGTTGCTGCCACGTGATTGGCTGACTAGATATCTGCATCAACGAACAGGTGTACAGGTATACCTAATAGAGTGGCCACTGAGTGTGCATTGTTAGATTCTTGGCTACCTCAACATAGGCAAATGCGTAACCTGCTTATATCTTAAATCTGGAAACTACATTGCCTTAAGTAAATTAGTTAGATTTTATACAGTCATTTCATAAAGGATTTCACCTTCAAGATTCAAAGTGTTCAGAGTCCATTTATTATCAAAATATGTACGTGATATACGAGGGGTGATTGATAAGTTCGTGGGCTAAGGTAGAAGGAGTCAATTTTAGAAAACCTAGCACATTTATTTTTCAACATAGTCCCCTCCTACATTTACATTTCCTGCGGTCGTAGCACATATGGATCTTGGACCTCCAGAAAGTGTCCACAGATGTTAAGTTTATAGCCTAAGGTAGAAGGAGATGAGCTATTAACTTCAAACTTTCTGCATAATCACTCAAAGAGTTGAACTGCACGTGCATTAACGACAGCTGATAATCCCATCTCCTTCTACCTTAGGCCACGAACTTATTAATCACTCCTGCTGTGGACACTTTCTGGAGGTCCAAGATCCGTATGCTCCACAACCGCTGGACTAAGTGTGTAAATGTAGGAGGGGACTGTGTTGAAAAATAAATGTGCGAGGTTTTCTAAAATTGACTCCTTCTACCTTAGGCCACGAACTTATCAATCACCCCTGGTACAACCCTGAGGTTAGTCTTCCCATAGACAGCCACGAAACAAGGAACATTACTGGAACTGATTCAAAGAAAAATATCAAACCCCCCCCACACGCAAAAAATAACAAATCGCGCAAACGACAACAAACAAAAAAGTGAATAACACAGAACATAAAGCACAAAATCGAAAGAGTCCAGGCGTATTCAGTTCAGCTCAAGTGTTCGTTGCCTGCAGGCTGCCCTGATTCAAAACTGCCCATAATAGCAACAAAAAAGGAGCGACCAGAAACCAGAAACACATACAGTGCCCAATCCACAAACCGTGTCGAATAAACCTTGCCCGAGACCCAAACTCGAGCACCATTCCCCGACAGCATCGAGGGAGAGAGACCATTCAGACGCAGGGGACTTCCCTTCAGGAGCAGCGAGCAAGAGGGAGAGAGTGAGGGAGACCGTCACACACATGCACCTTCTTCCAGAAGCAGCGAGTGAGAGGCTGGCCTCGGTGATTTCAATCTTAGATCGGCGAGAAGTGGAGACAATCAAGGGCTTGCTCCCTGTCTCCGGGCTTCTTGGCCTCGAGGCCCCACCCAGCATTCGAAGCCTCACAGCACACCCTTAAGACACAGCAGAGTGCCAGGTCGCTCAATGCCAAAAAAAAAGGGATTTTAAAACAATGCACCAAATTCACAATTATAGGGATTGTAATTTTTAATATACAGGTAGAATAGAGACCACAGCGATTCATTTGATTTAGATTTCGGGAGACTGACATTAGTGGGCAAGTCCTGTGCAGTTGATCGACTCCATTATCTCAGCTGTAGAATTACAGACCCACGAAGATCTTTCAGAGCATCCTTGGAGAATTTGAGCGAAATAACATCACAGTTAAAAATAGGTTAATGAGACTATGTGGCAGCATCTTGCGTAACAAGTTCCTGATTCCTGCTAATATTCAGCTGATCACAATTAGTGTGCCGGCATGGATTCTCCAATTGCTTTCAGGTTGTACAAGGTGTAGTTAGTTCGTGCCCTCCCCTCCTCCTCCACTTTTGAGTCCAGTCTGGTGCTCCTACTTGGGAGAGCATGCATGTGGAAGGTTCAGCACAGGAAATATCGAGCTTATGTGGCTCAGTGCCAAATAGTTAAAACTTTTCAGTCCCCAAAAGAATTATCCTTTGGTGCAGTTCCAAAGAAAAAGATACAGGCAAAAGTCATTAGATTCAGAAGCTAAAGAATTTCTACAGAACAAGATAAAATTTGTTCTGATTTATACCAATAAATGATGGTTATCTTTGTCTCATTTCAATATGCAGTTTCTGGCATGATCCCTTACAAACTATGATTGTGAATTGTTATAGACTGGTTAAAGCTCCTGCCATCCTGGCATCACTCATCACCTTCGAGTCTGTACTCCTTCCCCTCCCTCCACCTTCCTGATGAAGGGTCTCGGCCCTAAACTTCGACTGTTTATTCATTTCCATAGATGCTGCCTGACCTGCCGAGTTCCTCCAGCAATTCTGTGTGTCTTACAGAGATCTCACTCATACATTGTTATTATCCTGCTACTGGCTCTTAGCTTCCTTTCATTCCTTAACGTATTGAAGAATGTAGATCGATACTGCTTCAAGCTTTTACCTCAGCCACTATACTGCCAGCAGAGCTGATCATTGCCAAAAAAATGTTGTTTGGGAACAGTCTGAAAGAATTTAGAAGCTTCAGCAGCACATAAAATGCTGGAGAAGCTTAGTAGGTCAGGCATCAGCTGATGTTTCAGCCTGAGTCACTTCTTCAGGAGTGGAAAGGAAGGGGTAAAGACCACAGGAAAAAAAGGTGGGGGCAGGGGAAGGAGGATATCTGGAAGGTGAAGGGTGAAGCCAGGTGGGTGGGAAAGGTCAAGGGCTGGAGAGGAAGGAATCTGATAGGAGAGGAGAGTGGACCGTGGGAGAAAGGGAAGGAGGAGGGGACTTGGAGGTTATAGGCAGATGAGAAGAGATAAGAGGCCAGAGTGGGGGATAGAAGAAGGGAGGGTGAAGGAATTTTTTTTAACCAGGAGAAATCGATAATTCATGCCGTCAGGTTGGAGGCTACCCAGACAGAACGCAAGGTGTTGTCCCACCTGAGGGCGCCTTCATCGTGGCACAAGAGGAGGTATTGGATAGACATGTCAGAATGGGAAGCAAAATTAAAGTGATTGGCCACCGACCGGGCAGTTCCGGTTTTGGAGGATGGAGCGGAGGTGCTCAACGAAGCAGTCGCCGGGCCTCACCAGTGTAGGGGAGGCCAAATTAAGAGCGCCGGACACAACAGACGGCCCCAGCAGGTTTGCAGGTGAAGCGCTGCCTCACCTGGAAGGACTGTCCGGGGGCTCTGAACAGAGGTGAGCGAGGAGGTGTATGGGCAGGCGCAGAAACTTCAGTTACTACACAGCCATTACCTCAAGTGCTTCAGCTGCTTATTAACAATTCCCTCTGACATTATTGAGTTTTAAAACACTTTTAAGTTGCTCGCATTCAATGAAAAATCAGGAAAATAGCCTGCAGTAACAAATCGGTGTTAAATTTCAATGTAAATTCCTTCTAATGCTTTGAATTTCAAAGCAGAATACCAGCGAGACTCCCTGTAGGTACTTCACACATATGTGCTGACTATAGCAGCCGCTCTACACGGTCTCTTAATTATTAGTGATGATCCAATTCTGGCCACCTCTCTACAGGAAGACTGTGGAGGCTTTGGAGAGGGTGCAGGGTTACAAAGATGCTGCCTGGGTTAGAGGGAATCGCTATTAAGAGGAGTAGACGTACTTAAATCGTTTTCTCCGGAAAGCAATACGAAGCACCAGCGTTTAAACTTGCAATGTAAACACACCTTATCACTTGTTAATTTATTTGTAGCAATATTACTTTAGGTGTTGCGTGTGTGTCAGTCATATGCACTATGAGTCGCACCTCGGACTGGAGGAATGTTGTTGCGTTTGGCGGTGTGTATGTTTATACATGAAGCCCGGTAGTGTAGTGGTTAGCGCAACACTTTACAGTACAGGGCCACCCGGCCTCTGTTCCCGCCGCTGCCTGCAAGGACTTTGTACGTTCTCTCCGTGACCGCGTGGGCTTCCTCTCGCAGTCCTAAAGCCAGTAGGTTAATTGGTCATTGTCAATTGTCCTGTGATTAGGTCAAGATTGAATTGGGGGATCGCTGTGTAGTCCGGCTCGGAGGGCCGGATGTATCTCAATAAAATAGTTGAAATGACAATAACATGAGGAAATCTCCAGATGCTGGAATTTCAAATAACACACACAAAATGGTGGTGGAACACAGCAGGCCAGGCAGCATCTACAGGGAGAAGTGCTGTCGACGTTTCGGGCCGAGACCCTTCGTCAGGACTAACTGAAAGGAGAGATAGTAAGAGATTTGAAGGTAGGAGGGGGAGGGGGAAATGCGAAATGATAGGAGAAGACCGGAGGGGGTGGGGTGAAGCTGAGAGCTGGAAAGGTGATTGGGGAAAGTGATACCGAGCTGGAGAAGGGAAAGGATCATGGGACGGGAGGCTGAGGGAGAAAGAAAGGGGGAGGGGAGCACCAGAGGGAGATGGAGAACAGACAGAGTGATGGGCAGAGAGAGAGAGTAAAAAAACAAACAACTAAATATGTCAGGGATAGGGTAAGAAGGGGAGGAGGGGCATTAACGGAAGTTAGAGAAGTCCTAACAAAGGGTCTCGGCCCGAAACGTCAACAGCGCTTCTCCCTATAGATGCTGCCTGGCCTGCTGTGTTCCACCAGCATTTTGTGTGTGTTGTTTGAAATGACAATAAACTTGACCTGAAGTTTAATAAAGTTGACTTGAAGGGCATGATTTGTGGCGGGAGAGGGCAAATTCAAAGGAGGTGCGCAGGGCAAGTTTGTTTGCAAAAACACAGTGATTGGTGTGTCACCAGTAACACTCGCAAATTCCTAACAGATGTATCGTGGAGAGTATTCTAACTGGCTGCATCACCGTCTGGTATGGAGAGGGGGCAACTGCACAGGATTGAAAGAATCTGCAGAGAGTTGTGAATTTAGTCCACTCCATCGTGGGCGCTAGCCTGCATAGTATCCAAGACACCTTGAAGGAGCGATGCCTGAGGAAGGCAGCGTCCATCATTAGGGACCCCCACCACCCAGGACATGTCCTTGCCATCAGGGAGGAGGTACAGGAGCCTGAAGGCACACATGCAACGATTCAGGAACAGCTTCTTCCCCTCCGCCATCAGGGAGGAGGTACAGGAGCCTGAAGGCACACACTCAACGATTCAGGAACAGCTTCTTCCCCTCTGCCATCCGATTTCTGAATGGGCATCGAACCCATCAACACTACCTCACTACTTTTTTTTATTTGTCTTTGCACTACTTATTTAATTTAACTTCTATATATATACTGAAATTCAGTATTTTCTCTATTATTACATATTGCATTTGTATTGCTGCTGCAAAAATAACAAATTTCATGACATATGCCGGTGATATTAAACCTGGTTCTGATGTGTGCCTGGACTGTTCTGTCAGGGGTGGTGGTGAAATCATATACAATAGAGGCATTTAAGAGGTTCTTTAATAGGCACGGGAACGTGCAGAGAATGGAAGGATATGGACTCTGTGAAGGCAAAAAGGTTTTAGTTTAGTTAGATGTTTAAATGTCTTGGCACAATGTCAGGGGCCGACGTTCTTGTATTATCCAATGCTGAAATGTTCTATTTTCTATGTACTTCTACCAATTAAATTAGTTTCAGGCCATTACTTTACAACATGTAAAAAGTCCAGAGAATTGAATCCAGATGGATTGAAAAGGCAGGTGAGGGTCGGGCCGGTTCTGCTCACTGCTTAGCGACATTTAGTCGGCTCTGTGCTGAGGCTGTGGCCAGCTCCAGGCTTCACGTCTATGGACTCACTCCTGTTCTGAATGCTGTTTGCACCATACGGTATATTTTTCTCTCTACACATTAGGTGCTTGACAGCCTTTTGTATGGGTGCTTTCGGATTTCTTTGTTTTGTCGTCTAAATTGATGAATCTCAAGGTTGTAAAATGCACACATACTTTGATAATAATTGTACTTTAAACTTTAAAGGACGGGTGATCTGTTTTACTGTCCACTTGCACAAACACACAGATCTACCGTGTCAAGTTAGAACTTTTTATTTCTTGCCTTCATTCCTGTGAAGTGTTTTTCACTGAGCTTGCTTTAGAATGATCATAATCGAAACAACATTCCATCGAAAAACCAGTGTAAATACACAACAGCCCGGCCTGCATGTGTGGTGGGAGAAACAGAAATACTTCAGAACGGTAGGATCCTGAACACTGACTTTTGTGTTTCCCTTAGATTTCCAGCATCTGCAGTATCTTACTTTTTCCACCTAAGAAGACCAAGAAAATATTCTTGAACTATTTTTGCCGAGAATTAATAGGAAGACCTATTCCTAAGAAAGGGCGTGCTGACAATGGAGAGGGTTCACAAAAATAATTCCGGGAATGAAAAGATTACCATATGAGGAGCATTCGACAGATCTAGGTCTGCACTCAGAAGAATGCGGGAGGGGAGGTGGGGGTCTGTACTTGGAAGAATAGGGGGCGGGGGGAGATCATTGAAACCTATTGAATAATTGAAAGGCCTGAATAGAGTGGATGTGGAGAGGATGTTTCCTCTGGCGGGGGGTGGGGAGTCTAAGACCAGAAGACACAGGCTAAGAATAGAGGGACATCCATTTAGAATGGAGACGAGGAGGAATTTCTTTAGCTAGGGAGTGGTGAATCTGTGGAATTCATTGCCACAGGCAGCTGAGGCGGCCAAAATTTTATGTGTATTTAAGGAAGTGGTTAATAAGGTTCTTGATTTGTCAGGGAATGAAGGGATATGGGGAGAAAACAGAAGACAGGGGCTGAGAGGAAAATGGCAAGTCTTGATGTGCCAAATGACCCAATTCTGCTCCTATATCTTAGAGTCTTAATGTTGGCCTGAGACATTTTTGCTAACAAAGCCCCATTTGGTTTCTTACTTTAAACTCGCAACAGTTCATTCATTGTTTCCGCATATTGGTAGAACAGAGGTTGTACAGTGCCAGGTTCTCTCACTGGGTGAAGAGGACGGCAGAGGAGCAGGGCAAGGAGGGAAGGCGAGGGGGCAGGGGTCAGTTGCCCTTCCTTTTGAAACTTGGATCATTAAGCCATTGTCTTGCTGGCAAACCTTGGCCTAATTGCCGGCCCCTCTGCGGGCATTTCTGCCCCCTTTAATGACCCTCTGCCTCTGCAGCGGAATTTGCAGTTCCGCTGCAGAACTGCCACTGCTTTTCCTCTCTGGACACAGCCCCCTCCCTCAGTGGAGGGTGATTCGTTCGGAGGCTCACTGCCCCGGCTAATGACTACCCGGCCCGGCACTCTGCAACGTCCACAGCTCTTCCTTGCTGAGAAATGACCTCACAGATCAGTTACTGAGCACCATCTCTGTGCGTTTCAACTTCAGCATGAATCAGTGCATTCAGGAGGAGAAAATGAAAATAATAACAAAATGGATGTTGATGACTGCTTGCATCTGATCTTATAAAGGCTACAGGTTCATTAATTATGTTGTCAAGGAAACAAGACCGCATTGACTTCTTTATTTCCCTTTATAATTTGTGTATTATTTATTTATACTGGCAGGATGCTTGCATTGGGAATACACATAAAAAGAATATCTTCCATACAAAATATTCTCTTTGTAATCATTTACCCCCATCACTTCATGCAATTTTTTTTTGTTCCATTCTGTCAAGCACTGACATAATATCTGGGCTGACGCTAATCCATAGCAGGATTTTGTTTGGCTGAGATGATAACAAGTAGTAGTGATTCTGTTCAATGGCTTCGACACTGTCATAACATACTTTCTCTGTGTCATTCCATTGGAGCAACAGTGTGAACGAGTCACCAGTCTGTCGCCGTGACACAGTCTGACGTATCATTCTGACTCCAAAGAAGGCATCATAAAACAATGTCATTCTAGCACAAAAACAACGTTTGCAGGTCCATCTTTAGCAGAAATACACACACACACACACATATATATAGCGGTGTGGTTGTGTCTTTACTGATATTCTGCCCGTGTTTCCAAATCTGAGGACTGGGCCTCGAAGCTGTGGATTTGCCTAGCGAGGTCTCAGAAAGGTGATATCCTCACCCCTGTCACCCAGGACGTGCCCTCTTCTCATTGCTACCATCAGGAAGGAGGTACAGGAGCCTGAAGACACACACTCAGCGATTCAGGAACAGCTTCTTCCCCTCTGCCATCAGGGAGGAGGTACAGGAGCCTGACGACACACACTCAGCGATTCAGGAACAGCTTCTTCCCCTCTGCCATCAGGGAGGAGGTACAGGAGCCTGAAGACACACACTCAGCGATTCAGGAACAGCTTCTTCCCCTCCGCCATCCGATTTCTGAATGGACATTGAACCCATGAACACTACCTCACTACTTCCTTTGGCACCAATTATTTAATTTAACTATTCAATATATACTTACTGTAATTCGCAGCATTTATGATCATGTATTGCACTGTACTGCTGTCATAAGAAACGGCAAATTTCATGACGCACGCTGACGATCTTAAACCTGATTCTGAGATTGAAGGCAACAGTGACGGTCGTAAAACTTCACACAGGTGGGAACGAAGCCCTTCGGCTGTCGTCTGGACTGATTTCTATCCACGCGTTATCAGTCCCTCTACGGTGTACAATTTTTAGGTAATTTGCTTAGCTCCCTTTCGGAGGACTCTGCTCAAGCTATGTGCACATAGTAGAACACCGTGGATTCTAACCGCCTTCTAAGCACCTTTACTCCTCAACTTTCTCATATTTAATGTGAAAAAGAAAATAAATCAGGTGACTAATTTGGAGGAAGCGACACCACACAGTAGCACTGCTGGAAGCTACTCAGCTGACAGATAGAAATGTGTCGACTTTGCCGCAGCAGTACAATGCAATACATCATAACAGAGAAAAAAACTGAATTACTGTAAGTATATATAGTATTAAATAGTTAAATTAAAGTACTGCCAAAAAAAAGTAGTGAGGTAGTGTTTATGGGTTCAATGTCCGTTCAGAAATCTGATGGCAGAGGGGGAGAAGCTGCTCCTGAATTGCTGAGTGTGTGCCTTGTTTTTTGATCTGTATCATTTTTCCGTACAACACGACAGACTATAGTTCAAAACATAAACCCAAAACAGTGTGGGAGGCACTGAGAGGCTCAGGCAGCATCTGTGGAGAGAGAAATAGAGTCAACATTTCAGGTCGATAACCTCCCCCATTTGCATTTTCCTTTGTTTTTTAAAAAAATTGTGGTCCTGTGCTTGTTCAAAGTAAATTTTATCATCAGAGTACAGACACGTCACCACATACAACCCTGAGATGCATTTTCCTGTGGGCATACTCAGCAAATCTATAGAATAGTAACTATAACAGGCTCAATGAAAGATCAACCAGAGTGCAGAAGACAACAAACTGTGCAAACGCACATATAAATAAATAGCAATAAATAACGAGAACATGAGATGAAGTGTCCTTAAAAGGGAGATCATTGGTTGTGGGAACATCTCAATGGATGGGCAAGTCAGTGTAGATATCCCCCTTTATTCAAGGGTCTGATGGTTGAACCTGGTGGCGCGAGTCCGGAGGCTCTTGAAATTCCACCTGATAGCAGCAGTGAGAAGAGAGCTTGGCCTGGGTAGGGAGGATCTCTGATGATGGATGTGAAAGGTGCCATGTGAACATCAAGTTTTCTTCTAATTTGACTGTATTAAACACCAATTGTGTTGGCGCTTGGCCAAGTGGTTAAGGCGTTGGTCTAGTGATCTGAAGGTCGCTAGTTCGAGCCTTGGCTGAGGCTGCACGTGTGTCCTTGAGCAAGGCACTTAACCACACATTGCTCTGCGATGACACCGGTGCCAAGCTGTATGGGTCCTAATGCCCTTCCCTTGGGCAACATCGGTGGCGTGGAGAGGGGAGACTTGCAGCTTGGGCAACTGCCGGTCTCCCACACAACCCCGCCCAGGCCTGCGCCCTGGAAACCTTCCAAGGTGCAAATCCATGGTCTATCGAGACTAACGGAGGCCTATATAATACAAATTACTCTTTGTTTCAAATGCAACATGTCTTTGTGAAATATAAATTTATCTTTGTACCTGAGCGGGAATTTCCTTGTGGCTTCTCCTGTCCTGCCAAGAGTTTGGTGGAAATTTAACATATGCATGAGCTTTCTTCTTATTATTATTTCTTGTGTGTTATTGTGATGCAGCCAGAGAATGCCTGAAGAAATTTCACTGTTCCTCTTTAACATGAAGGAAGGAAAGAATAAGCAAAAGCCATTTTGTTCAGCCTGCCAAAGTAAAGGCCAGATAAACGATCTCATCCAAATTCCTGAGGGAAGAAGGTTTTGCATAAATGCTTTCTAATCTTTAAAGATAGTCTCGCAAATCTTCTGAATTTTCATCCTTCCCTGCATTCTCCCTCAGTCCCAGTACTGCATGCTTTAAAATGCCTGGGAACTGATTAGGAAGGAATTCTACTTTGCAGTGAATTCATAATTGTTGTCCAGTGACAAATTAACAGGACAGATCAGCACGTGCTATTGATGAATTTTGATCCAGTAAAAAATAATGCAAAATCTATCTTTCTGCTAAGCAAATTCAGCATCCAAAGGCACTTGCCTCAGATACGCAAGCTCTACCAACAAAGTCTTCTGTCTCCATAGCAACTCTGATCACTTCAGCATTAATAATATTTTTTACATTATTAATTTTCACATATACATCTCCCATATCTTGTATAATTTTTTTTTAGCAAAGTTCACATCCCAGTTTTTACACTGGTGAGACTGTGCTCGCTGAATACCTTCCACTAATGTAGACTGAAGGATCATACCTTGAGGAGATGGACAAGTAATCACATTTCAATCTTTAAAATAAGGTGGTTCTTCAGATAAATTGGATCTCTTAAAAGGGGGAAAGAGTGCTGTGTTAAAACTAATCACCATTTGCGTTTTTAATGAAAACAGTTGTAAACACAGAGGGAAAAAAACAAGGCAAATGGTCCCGATTTAAACATTTAATCAGGAAAATAATGAGAATTGATTTTGCTCTTTATTGGCGGACAATTAGCAGTTACAGGTTTCAGATTCAGGAGGTTACGTGTTCAGGTCAAGGGTCGATGCTGCCTGGGCTGACTCTAGCATTGAGGTCCAAGATGCTTTTACACAGGTGGTATATAGAGCAGTACAGTGGGTGAGCTTGAGGAATGATATCATGTCAACAGCGAGGAACAGAGCAGAAAATTTCACTCAAAATGGAAAGTGTACAAGCAAGTTCATCTCCAGCATGACAGCTATTTCAGATACATCACAGACAGCGCTGATCATTTCTGAATATTTAAAATATATGATATATTGAAAATATTAATTTGCATTTCCTTTGAGCACTACTTTAATAGTAAACACAAGAGATTATTCAGAACAACACACACAAAATGCAGGCCAGGCAGCATCTATAGGAAGAAGTACAGTCGACGTTTCGGGCCGAAACCCTTTATCAGGATTATTCGGAAGCTGGAGATCCAGGGTAACCTATACAAAATGCTGGAGGAACTCAGCAGGTCGGGCAGCATCTATAGGAAGAAGTACAGTCGACGTTTCGGGCCAAAACCCTTCGTCAGGATTATTCAGAAGCTGGAAATCCAGGGTAACGTATACAAAATGCTGGAGGAACTCAGCAGGTCAGGCAGCATCTATGGAGAGGAATAGACAGTCCACGTTTTGGGCTGAGACCCTTCATCAGGACCTGCTTATTCTCAGGAACAAGGCTTGGAGATACTTTTTAAATCTGATTTTTGGAGTAAGTGTATGGCCTACACCGACCTCCCACCTCCACCTGCCCTAGAGCGGTGGATATGCCTTCTTGAAATACTGCTGTCCAGCTGAAGGCACTCTCACAACACAATTGAGCGCGGAGTTCCAGCACTTAGACACAGCAATAAAGAAAAAATAGCAAAAAAAATTTCCCGGGAAGTATCGGACATGGCTTGATAGCCTGTAGTCAAGTTCCAACAATTTGATGTTCTCAGTCATCTTGGCAGCACAGGTTTGGGAGGCAGTGTTTGTGTAGTCAAGTACCTACAGCGTCTTTGACAGAAGGCACAAACTGTATCTTTGATGGGATCACAGCTGAAGAAATAAGTGCCTAGGGCAGTGAGTGGAGTGGCAGATAAACGGCCTGCTTCATTCTGAGTGGTGTTGAGCTTCTCAGGTTGTTCCGGCTGCATTAAAGGCAAATGCAGAGTATTCAGTCACATTCCTAACTTGGAATGCGAGACGATATAATTTGAATCAGGTCTGATGTCGTGGCATTTGTCGTCTTTGCTGGGGGGAAAAATATGTGAATTAAAGTTAAATTAAACAAGCAGTGTAGAAATAGAAATAAAAATGTAGTTGGGGTAGTGTTAAGACCAAAAGATGTAGGAGCAGGAGTAGGCCATTCGGCCCCTCGAGTCTGCTCCGCCATTCAATCGCGGGCTGATCCGATTCTTACGGTCATCCCCACTCCCCTGCCTTCTCCCCAGACCCTTTGATGCCCTGGCTGATCAAGAATCTATCTATCTCGGCCTTAAATGCACCCAATGACTTGGCCCCCACAGCCGCTCGTGACAACAAATTCCGCAGATTTACCGCCCGCTGACTGAAGTAATTTCTCCGCATTTCTGTTCTAAGTAGGCGTCCTTCAATCCTGAAGTCATGCCCTCTTGTCCTAGACTCCCCTACCATGGAAAATAACTTTGCCATATCTAATCTGTTCAGGCCTTTTAACATGTTTCTATGAGACCCCTCCCTCCTCATTCTCCTGAACTCCAGGGAATACAGCCCAAGAGCTGCCAGACGTTCCTCATACGGTAACCCTTTCATTCGGTATAGTTACAGCTATTTAGGACCCTGGTCAGACCCCACTTGTGCTCAGTTCCGGTCGCCTCACTACAAGAAGGATGTGGAAACTATAGAAAGGCTGCAGAGGAGATTTACAAGGATGTTGCCTGGATTGGAGAGCGTGCCTTATGAGAATAGGTTCAGTGAACTCGGCCTTTTCTCCTTGGAGAGACATAGCATGAGAGGTGACCCGATAGAGGTGTATAAGATGATGAGAGGCATTGATCATGTGGATAGTCAGAGGCTTTTCCCCAGGGCTGAAATGGCTAACATGAGAGGACACAGATTTAAGGTGCTTGGAAGTAGGTACAGAGGAGATGTCAGGGGTCAGTTTTTTACTCAGAGTGGTGAGTGCGTGGAATGGGCTGCCGGTGACGGTGGTGGAGACGGATGCGATAGGGTCTTTTAAGAGGCTCCTGGATAGGTACATGGAACTTAGAAAAATACAGGGCTATGGGTAACCTGATGTAATTTCAAAAGTAGGTACATGTTTGGCACAGCATTGTGGGCCAAAGGGCCTGTATTGTGCTGTGGGTTTTCTGTGTTTCAATGCTCATGGATTCAATGTCCATTCAGACATATCTGCACCTGGTGTGTCGAGCTGCAGCTCCTGAGGGACCGAGTTAGGGAACTGGAGCTGCAGCTCGATGACCTTCGTCTGGTCAGGGAAAGTGAGGAGGTGGTAGAGAGGAGTTATAGGCAGGTGGTCACACTGGGGCCACGGGAGACAGATTAAGTGGCTCATAGTCAGGAGGGGCCAGGGGAAGAGTCAGGTACTAGAGAGTACCCCTGTGGCTGTTCCCCTGAACAGTAAGTACTCCTGTTTGAGTACTGTTGGGGGGTGGGGAACAGCCTACCTGGGGGAAGCAACAGTGGCTGTGCTTTGGCACGGAGTCCGGCCCTTTGGCTCAGAAGGGAAGGAAAGGAAGAAGGCAGTAGTGATAGGGGACTCTAAAGTTAGGGGGTCAGACAGGTGATTCTGTGGACGCAGGAAAGAAACTTGGATGGTAGTTTGCCTCCCAGGTGCCAGGGTCTGGGATGTTTCAGGTCGTGTCCACGATATCCTGCAGTGGGAGAGAGAACAGCCAGAGGTCGTGGTACATCTTGGGACCAACGACATAGGTAGGAAAAGGGAAGAGGTCCTGAAAACAGACTACAGGGAGTTAGGAAGGAAGTTGAGAAGCAGGACCTCAAAGATAGTAACCTCAGAATTACTGCCTGTTCCATGTAACAGTGAGTATAGGAATAGAATGAGATGGAGGATAAATGCGTTGTTGAGGGATTGGAGCAGGGGGCAGGGATTCAGATTTCTGGATCATTGGGACCTCTTTTGGGGCAGGTGTGACCTGTACAAAAAGGACGGATTGCACTTGAATCCCAGGGGGACCAATATCCTGGCGGGGAGAGTTTTAACTAGAATTGCTGGGGGGTGGGAACTGAACTGAAGAGATATTGGCTCACAATATCTGTTGAGGCTGAAGAGGCTGTTGGCTCACAAATAGAAAAAGCTTGGAGACAGTGTGTGAGGGAGGATAGGCAGGTGATAGAGAAGGGACGCGCTCAGACCGATGGTTTGAGATGTGTCTATTTTAATGCAAGGAGTGTTGTGAACAAAGCGGATGAGCTTAGAGCGTGGATCAGTACTTGGAGATATGATGTGGTGGCCATTACAGAGATTTGGATGGCTCAGGGACAGGAATGGTTACTTCAAGTGCCGGGATTTAGATGTTTCAGAAAGGACAGGGAGGGAGGGAGGCAAAAGAGGTGGGGGTGTGGCACTGTTGATCAGAGATAGTGTTACGGCTGCAGAAAAGGTGGACGCCATGGAGGGATTGTCTACAGAGTCTCTGTGGGTGGAGATTAGGAATAGGAAGGGGTCAATAACTCTACTGGGTGTTTTATATAGACCGCCCAATAGAAACAGGGATATTGAGGAGTAGATAGGGAAACAGATCCTGGAAAGGTGTAATAATAACAGAGTTGTCATGGTGGGAATTTTAATTTCCCAAATATTGATTGGCATGTCCCTAGAGTGAGTGGTTTAGATGGGCTGAAGTTTGTTAGGTGTGTTCAGGAAGGTTTCCTGACACAATATGTAGATAAGCCTATGAGAGGAGAGGCTGTACTTGATTTGGTATTGGGAAATGAACCTGATCAGGTGTCAGATCTCTCAGTGGGAGAGCATTTTGGAAATAGTGATCACAATTCTATCTCCTTTACAATAGCATTGGAGAGAGATAGGAACAGACAAGTTAGAAAAGTGTTTAATTGAAGTAAGGGGAATTATGAGGCTATCAGGCAGGAACTTGGAAGCTTAATTTGGGTACAGATGTTCTCAGGGAAAGATATGTAAGAAATGTGGCAAATGTTCAGGGATATTTGTGCAGAGTTCTGCACAGGTACGTTCCAATGAGACAGGGAAGTTATGGTAGGGTACAGGAACCGTGGTGTACAAAGGCTGCAGTCAATCTAGTCAAGAAGAAAAGCTTACAAAAGGTTCAGAGAGCTTAGAGATCTAGAAGATTATAAGGCTAATAGGAAGCAGTTTAAGAAGGAAATTAGGAGAGCCAGAAGGGGCCATGAGAAGGCCTTGGCGGGCAGGATTAAGGAAAACCCCAAGGCATTCTACAAGTATGTGAAGAGCAAGAGGATAAGACGTGAAAGAATAGGACCTATCAAGTGTGACAGTGGAAAAGTGTGTATGGAACCAGAGGAAATAGCAGAGGTACTTAATGAATACTTTGCTTCAGTATTCACTATGGAAAAGGATCTTGGCGATTGTAGTGATGACTTGCAGCGGACTGAAAAGCTTGAGCATGTAGATATTAAGAAAGAGGATGTGCTGGAGCTTTTGGAAAGCATCAAGTTGGATAAGTCACTGGGACCAGATGAGATGTACCCCAGGCTACTGTGGGAGGCGAGGGTGGAGATTGCTGAGCCTCTGGCGATGATCTTTGCATCGTCAATGGGGATGGAAGAGGTTCCAGAGGATTGGAGAGTTAAGGATGTTGTTCCTTTATTCAAGAAAGGGAGTAGAGATAGCCCAGGAAATTATACACCAGTCTTACTTCAGTGGTTGGTAAGTTGATGGAGAAGATCCTGAGTGGCAGGATTTATGAACATTTGGAGAGGTACAATATGATTAGGAATAGTCAGCATGGCTTTGTCAAGGGCAGGTCATGCCTTATGAGCCTGATTGTATTTTTTGAGGATGTGACTAAACACATTGATGAAGGAAGAGCAGTAGATGTGATGTATATAGATTTCAGCAAGGCATTTGATAAGGTACCCCATGCAAGGTTCATTGAGAAAGTAAGGAGGCATGGGATCCAAGGGGACATTGCTTTGTGGATCCAAAAGTGGCTTGCCCACAGAAGCCGAAGAGTGGTTGTAGATGGGTCATATTCTGCATGGGGGTCAGTCACCAGTGGTGTGCCTCAGGGATCTGTTCTGGGACCCTTACTCTTCGTGATTTCTATAAATGACCTGGATGAGGAAGTGGAGGGATGGGTTAGTAAGTTTGCTGATGACACAAAGGTTGGGGGTGTTGTGGATAGTGTGGAGGGCTGTCAGAGGTTACAGCGGGACATTGATAGGATGCAAAGCTGGGCTGAGAAGTGGCAGATGGAGTTCAACCCAGAAAAGTGGTTCTTCTTAGTAGGTCAAATATGATGGCAGAATATCATATTAATGGTAAGACTCTAGGCAGTGTGGAGGATCAGAGGGATCTTGGGGTCCGAGTCCACAGGATGCTCAAAGCAGCTGCGCAGGTTGACTCTGTAGTTAAGAAGACATATGGTGTATGGCCTTCATCAATCGTGGAATTGAATTTAGGAGCCGAGAGGTAATGTTGCAGCTATATAGGACCCTGGTCAGACCCCACTTGGAGTACTGTGCTTATATATACGATATATATGTGATATATATCACAGCAAGTATCATCATTGGAATCCTAACCCACAGGTTCCCCCTTCCAAGTAGTCTCGGAGTGTCTGCATTCAAGATTCAAAAACTTTATTGTCATTCTAACCGTACATCAGCTCTGCAGGGCAGAATGAGACAGCGTTTCCCAGGAGCAGTGCAATCATAACATAACAAACGCAACACTAAATAATCAACATAACCATAAATAGTAAAACACAACAGCCACATGTCAGTTAAAAACAAGTTATAAGTGTCCAGTGCAAGTTAAAAGTGTCCAGAGTCACGTAGAGCAGCTATTTAGCAGTCTGACTGCCTGTGGGAGGAAGCTGTTTAGTAGCCTTGTGGTTTTAGTTTTGATGCTCCTGTAACGTTTACCTGATGGCAGAAGAACAAACAGTTCATGGAGAGGGTGTGAGGGGTCTTTAATGATGTACCGTGTCTTCTGGAGGCATCGACTCTGAAAGAGGTCTTGGACAGAAGGTAGGGAGACCCCAATAACCTTCTCTGCTCCCCTAACCACCCTCTGCAAGGCTTTTTTGTCGGCAGCACTGCAGCTGGAGTAATTGCTTCCCAGTTAAGTATGTACAACTTCTTGGACCAAAGAGGGCCTCTTGATGTGCAGGATCTATGTGACTTAAGCGATCCATGTGTCCACAAAGCAACATGTTCTAAGTTGCATGGAACCTCTTCTTCACGAAGCCATGATTCTTTCACACAGAAGTCTGTGCGTTCCAAATTTCTTCCTCAGTGCCCTTCTTGAGCTGAGTAAATAGAATGTATATCTCAGGAGATCTGTTGGCCTCGAATCCCTCTGACTTAACAAATATCTTCCTGTCATCGATTTCAAAATGCCTGGTCCTGATTAGACTCCCAAGATTGAATTGCAAATGCATATTTTACTTGTAGATTTTATAATCAGATTCCCTACAAGTTAAAATTTAGAGTTGGGAAATCTACACTGAAAGATGCTTCATTCTTATAAAATGAAAACTAGTATTAGTACAGCCAATAGCTGTTAACTCATCCGAGAAAAATAAGAACTTAAGACATCAGAACATACACCGGCCCATCGAGTGTGCTCCACCTTTCTGTCAGGGCTGATTTATTATCCCCCTCCACTCCATTCTCCAGCCTGCCTCCCCATAACCTTTAACTAATCAAGAACCTATCAATCTCTACCTTAATATGCCCAATGACTTGGCCTCCACAACTGTCTATAGCAATGAATTCCACAGATTCACCACCCTCTGGCTGAAGAAATTCATCCTCACCAACGTTCTACAGTCACGTCCTTGTACTCGGATGCTGTGCACCCTGGTCCTAGACTCTCCCACTATTGGAAACATCCTCTCCACATCCACTCTATCTGTGTCCTCTGGTCCTAGACTCCCCCACTATAGGAAACATCCTCTCCACATCCACTCTATCTGTGTCCTCTGGTCCTAGACTCCCCCACTATAGGAAACATCCTCTCCACATCCACTCTATCTGTGTCTTCTGGTCCTAGACTCCCCCACTATAGGAAACATGCTCTCCACATCCACTCTATCTGTGTCCTCTGGTCCTAGACTCCCCCACTATAGGAAACATCCTCTCCACATCCACTCTATCTGTGTCCTCTGGTCCTAGACTCCCCCACTATAGGAAACATCCTCTCCACATCCACTCTATCTGTGTCCTCTGGTCCTAGACTCCCCCACTATAGGAAATATCCTTTCCACATCCACTCTATCTGTGTCCTCTGGTCCTAGACTCCCCCACTATAGGAAACATCCACTCTATCTGTGCCCTCTGGTCCTAGACTCTCCCACTATTGGAAACATCCTCTCCACATCCACTCTATCTGTGTCCTCTGGTCCTAGACTCCCCCACTATAGGAAACATCCTCTCCACATCCACTCTATCTGCGTCCTCTGGTCCTAGACTCTCCCACTATAGGAAGCATCCTCTCCACATCCACTCTATCGAAGCCTCACAGTATTCGATAGGTTTCACCGGGATCCTCCTCCCCTCATTCTGCTAAACTCTAGTGAGTACAGGCAACACACACAAAATGTTGGAGGGGCACCTATGGAAAAAAAGTACAGTTGACGTTTTGGGCTGAGACCCTTTGGCAGTCCTTCGGGATTCCGACAGCATTTTGTGTGTATTGCTTGGATTTCCAGCATCTACAGATTCTCTCTTGTTTGTGATTTGACTTCTAGCGAGTACAAGCCCAGAGCCAAACGCACCTCCTATGTTAACCCTTTCATTCCCACGATCATTCTCAAAAACCTCCCTAAAGTCAGCACATCCTTCCTTAGGTAATGGGCCCAAAACTGCTCACCAACAGCGGACTGACCAATGCCTTATAAAGCCTCAATTAAAATACCTCGGATTTTTTAGTCAGTGAGATTTCTTTCAGCTTCCTGTGGAGCCTTGTAAGCACCAAAATGTTCGGGTGGTTGTACATTTTTAAAAAAATAGTATTTGCCATGAATAATATAATGGGAACACCAATGCCTTTGAGCAGAAAATCCTCCAAAAGGTAGTGGATTTAGCCCAGTACATCACCTGCAAAGCCGTCCCGGCCATCGAGCACATCTGCATGAAACGTTGTCATAGAAAAGCAGCTTCCATCATCAAAAAATCCTCACCACCCAGTCCAGGCTCTCTTCTCGCTGCTGCCATCAGGTAGAAGGTACAAGAGGCTCAGGACTCGCACCACCGGATTCAATAACAGTTACTACCCCTCAACCATCAGGATAACTACACTCATTCTATTTCTGGTGCTCTCACAACTGATGATCTCACTTTAAGAACTCTTTATCTTGTTATTTATTGCTATTGATTTATTTTTGCATTTCAACGATTTTTTATGTTATCTATGTTCTCGATCTTTCTGTTTTAACTGTTTAGTTACAATTCTATAGATTTGCTTTGAGTGTAGGCCTCCGTTAGTCTCGATAGACCTTGGAAAGTTTCCAGGGCGCAATCCTGGGCAGGGTTTTTTTTAAAAAATGGAAGACCGGCAGTTGCCCAAGCTGCAGGCCTTCCCCTCTTCACGCCACCGATGTTGCCCAAGGGAAGGGCACTACGACCCAAGCAGCTTGGCACCGGTGTCGTCGCACATGATGAAGACCATGGAGCGGCTGATAATACAGAATCTGAGGCCACAAACCAGGCACGCCCAGGATCCTCTTCAGTTTGCGTATAAGGAGAAGGTGGGAGTGGAGGATGCTATCACATATTTGCTGCACAAATCACTCTCTCACCTAGATGGGGTCAGTTGTGCTGTGAGGATTACATTCCTTGACTTCTCTAGTGCCTTTAACACCATCCAGCCCAAGATCTTAAGGCACAAACTAACGGAGATGGGAGTAGACTCTCACATGGTGGATTGGATAGTGGACTACTTGACAGATAGACCTCAGTATGTGCGGTTGGGAGACTGTAGGTCTGACACGGTGGTAAGCAGCACAGGGGCGCCGCAGGGAACCGTACTCTCTCCGGTCCTGTTCACCCTGTACACATCAGACTTCCAATATAACTCGGAGTCCTGCCATGTGCAGAAGTTCGCTGATGACACGGCCATAGTGGGGTGTGTCAGGAATGGACAGGAGGAGGAGTATAGGAAACTGATACAGGACTTTGTGATATGGTGCAACTCAAACTACCTGCGTCTCAATATCACCAAGACCAAGGAGATGGTGGTGGACTTTAGGAGATCTAGGCCTCATATGGAGCCAGTGATCATTAATGGAGAATGTGTGGAGCAGGTTAAGACCTACAAGTATCTGGGAGTACAGTTAGACGAGAAGCTAGACTGGACTGCCAACACAGATGCCTTGTGCAGGAAGGCACAGAGTCGACTGTACTTCCTAAGAAGGTTGGCGTCATTCAATGTCTGTAGTGAGATGCTGAAGATGTTCTATAGGTCAGTTGTGGAGAGCGCCCTCTTCTTTGTGGTGGCGTGTTGGGGAGGAAGCATTAAGAAGAGGGACGCCTCACGTCTTAATAAGCTGGTAAGGAAGGCGGGCTCTGTCGTGGGCAAAGTACTGGAGAGTTTAACATCGGTAGCTGAGCGAAGGGCGCTGAGTAGGCTACGGTCAATTATGGATAACTCTGAACATCCTCTACATAGCACCATCCAGAGACAGAGAAGCAGTTTCAGTGACAGGTTACTATCGATGCAATGCTCCTCAGACAGGATGAAGAGGTCAATACTCCCCAATGCCATTAGGCTTTACAATTCTACCGCCAGGACTTAAGAACTTTTTAAAAGCTATTATTAATGCTTTTTGAGATAGTGATTTAGATGCATATCATATTTTTTTTACTGAGTTAAGTATTGTATGTAATCAGTTTTGCTACAACAAGTGTATGGGACATTGGAAAAAAGTTGAATTTCCCCATGGGGATGAATAAAGTATCTATCTATCTATCAGAGCAACGTGTGGTTAAGTGCCTTGCTCAAGGACACAAACACGCTGCCTCAGCTGAGGCTCGAACCAGTGACCTTCACATCACTAGACCGATGCCTTATCCACTAGGCCACGCGCCGACACATTTGCTGAGTATGCCCGCAGCAAAAAAAGAATCTCAGGATTGTATGCGCTCTGATATTAAGTTTTACTTTGAACTTTAGATTATCATTACTGAATAAATTTTACTGGTTAGAATTATAATGGGAGTTTCCAAATGTTCATGAAGAATTTTTGCTCCAGTAGGTCTGTTGCAAACTGCATGCCTATTTAGTATGACAAAGACTCTTCGGTCAAAGTGGGCCTAGGTTCAATTCACTGAGTGCTGAATTTACTCATTTCAGTTGGGCCATTGTTTGGGGAACAACAGCCAGAATTCATGCTCCTGCCTGTTAACCAGTGACTTCTGCTACTATGGGAATGGTATGAATGGAATTGGGTTTTCATTTTCAATGTAACTGGCCTCTCTTGACATCAGACTTGTACGCTCAAAGGCATGGTCAGGCCAAGCACATGAACAGTGATCACAGGCAAAAGCAGGAAATGAAGATCCATAACCAAAATTTGAATTTACTGATGAACACTTATCGATGAAGGATGTGGATACTATAGAGAGAGTACAGCGGAGATTTACAAGGATGTTGCCTGGATTGGGGAGCATGCCTTATGAGAATAGGTTGAGTGAACTTGGCCTTTTCTCCTTGGAGCGACGGAGGATGAGAGGTGACCTGATAGAGGTGTATAAAACGATGAGAGGCATTGATCGTGTGGAGAGTCAGAGGCTTTTCCCCAGGGCTGAAATGGTTAACACAAGGGGGCATAGTTTTAAGGTGCTTGGAAATAGGTACCAAGGGGATGTCAGGGGTAAGTTTCTCACACAGTGAGTGGTGGGTGTGTGGAATGCATTGCTAGCGACGGTGGTGGAGGCGGATACAATAGAGTCTTTTAAGAGCCTCTTAGGTAGGTACATGGAGCTTAGAAAATGAGAGGGCTGTGCGGTAGGGAAATTCTAGGCAGTTACTAGTGTAGGCTACATGGTTGGCACAACATTGTGGGCCGAGGGGCCTGTAATGTGCTGCGGATTGCTATGTTAGCATCATTCACACAAATAAGGCTCATTGGTCTTGATATCTAAGAACTGGCCGTCCACTGGAGAGCATTGAAAGGGAGGAGATATTTTTGTTTCACCACCTGAGAGAGTTAAACGTTAATTTGGATGCACTGAATTATGGAAAGCATTCTGTTTTCAACAGTGTTCATTTCCATAAGCAGAAAATTCAATAAATTCTATAATAGCGAGTGTCCACAGTTATATTATGAATACATTTTAAAGGAAAAAAGTTCATTTACATTCCTGCTTGTTAGGCAGCCAAATAGCCTGTGATTTGTTTTTTGATGACAGCTCAGGACAGTGACCAAATTGGAGATTTAATTCCATGCACTGATTTGCATGTGGTTAAAGGACAGGTCTTCATATCCATAGAGAATCAACTGGTGGCTGCTGTTGGCCTTTGTTGAACAAGGCTGTCGGTGTATACAGATCAGGAAATACTCATCTCAGAACTGAGAGAATACTCCGGATGCAAACCGGGATTTTCTGTGGGAAACCATCACTGCGCACAATGGAGGGGGCGAGTGAAGGCGAGGCTGCGAGGCACGTTCGAGACGGGAGACAGAGCTGGGGTGAGCGCAGCGGTGGTGCTTTGGAACCTAAACCGGGAGTGAGGCTGCATCCATCGAAGCAGCGCCTGGCCGACTTGCGGAGGTCGAGTATGGGCCCGAATGCTGGGCCCAGGCCGAGAGCATACTGCTGCGGCAGGGCTTGGGTCCGAGTGAAGGGGGCAACCGGGTGTTTGGACAATTTAAATACCGGGCCAGGTGGACTGAAAAGGCAGGGTGTCAAAAACCAGAGGCAAAGGTCGCTGCCAGTTCTGCTCCGCAATGCTTACTCCGCTGTCCTTGGTGCTGAGGCTGTGCCCTGCTCCCGCCGATTTGGGCTTAGTTCATCACACACCTCACAGACACTAAGACTAAGGCTATGGACCTTCTCTGGCTGCTCCAGGCTCCAGGTCTATGAACTCAATTTGGTTCTGAATGCTGTTGCTTTTACTGTTTGCACGATTTGGTTTTCTCACTCTCTGCGTGTTGGGTGTCGGTCTTGTCTTGAAATTGGGTTCTTTCGGGTTTCTCGCTTTGTGACTGCCTGCAAGCAGACGAATCTCACGGTTGTATCATTTATACACTCTTTGATAACTTTGAACTTTGAAGCAAGTCTCTACTGCTCCCTTCACGTGTGTTTCAGCTGGTTATCTTTAGTTCGGTTCCAGTATATTTGGAAAAGTGACGTGATTGTCCTGTGTGTTTGTGAGAGTGAGAATAAGAGTGAGAAAGGGGCTGTAATTGTTTTGTTACTGTAGTTCTGTTACTGTTGATGTAAGTGATTTACTTGTTCATTTTTTATTATTATTTTTTTTTAATTATTTTTTTTCTCTCTGCTAGATTATGTATTGCATTGAACTGCTGCTGCTAAGCTAACAAATTTCACGTCACGTGCCGGTGAGAATAAACATGATTCTGATTCTGGTGGTCTTCTGCCAAACATGGTGGGCAAACTATGTTGGCGACGGCTGCGGGCTGCCCCCAGCACATCCTTGGGTGCGCTGGTCGTTTATGCCAACGATGCATTTCACCGTATGGTTCGATGTACACGTGATAACTAAATGAACATGAATCTGAAAAATAATGCAGTACTTTTGTTTTAATAAGTCGTGTGTGAAATATAATTAATATTTCATTGTGCCTGGAAATAATAAGACGTGGGAGCAGAATTAGGCTATTCGGCTCGTTGAGTCTGCTCAGCCGTTCAATCGTGGTTGATTTATTATCCCTCTCTCGCCTTCTCCCTGTAACCTCTGATGCCCTGATTAACCGTGAACCTATCAAACTCTGCCTTAAATGTACCCAATGACTTGGCCTCCACAGACGTCTGTGGCATCAAGTCCCACAGATTCAACACTCTCTGGCTGAAGAAAATTTTCCTCATCTCTGTTCTAAATGGATGTCCCTCAATTCTGAGGCTGTGTCCTCTAGTCTTCGACCCCCCCCACCATAGAAACGCCCTCTGCACATTCTCTCTATTGAGGCCTTTGATAGGTTTCAATGAGGCCACCCCTCATTCTTCTGAATTCCAGTGAGTAGAGGCCCAAAGCCATCAAACGCTCCTCAGATGACAAGCCTTTCAATGCCAGAATCACTTTCACGAACACCCTTTGAACTCTGTCCAATGTCAGCACATTCGTTCTTCAATAAGGGGCAATGGGGTAGAAGTTGTTCTTGAGCTCGACGGTAGGCACTTCCACGCTTTTGTATCTTCTGGCTGACGAGGAAAGGGCAGGAGAGAAAATTCTGGGATGGGTGGGGGTCCTTGATTATACTGGCCACTTTACTGAGTTAGTGACAAGTTATTCCGTCAATGGAAGGGGAGGCTGGTTTATATCCTGTGTCCAGAATTCTCTAAAGTTTCTTGCTGTCACGGGCGGGGCAGTTGCCTTACCAAGCCGTGTCGCATCTAAATAGGGGAAATGACAAAATACTTCTGCCTCCTGAGGAAGTAGAGGCACTGCTGAGATATTTTGGCCGTGGTGTCAGCGTGCTTGGACCAGGACAGAGTGTTGGTGATATTCACTTCTAGAAACCTGAATCTCTGTCTCAGCCTCAACACCACTCTGATGTAGACAGGAGCATGTGTACTAACCCTCCCCCCCTTTGAAAAACCAAATAAACAACATCCACTCACTCTCCTTTGTCTATCCTGCCTCATTTCCTCAAAGAATCCCGTCAGATTTGACAGGCAAGATTTCCCCTTAAGGAAACCACACTGGCTTTGGCCTATTTTGCCATATGTGTCCAAGTACAGGTGTCCCCCGCTTTACGAACGTTCACTTTACGCCACTTCGCTTTTACAAAAGACTTAAATTAGTAACCTGTTTTCACATTACAGAGAGGATTTTCGCTTTTATGAAGATTTTCCCCATATAAATTAATGGTTCTTCGCTTTACGCCATTGAGGCTTAAGAAAGGTTTCATAGGAACGCTCTACCTTTGTAAAAAGGGGGGGGGGAAGACACTTGTACCCCGAAACCTCATCCTCAATAACAAACTCCAACATTTTCCCAACCACTGAAGTCAGGCGAACTGGCCATTAATTTCCTTTCTTCCCTTCTTAAAGAGTGGAGTGACATTTGAAATTTTTCAGTCCCCTGGAACCATTCCAGAATCTAGTGATCTTTGAAAGATCATTACTCTGTTAGAATCCTGGGTGTAGTCCATCTGGTCTACTACCTTCAGACTTTTCAGCTTCCCAAGCACCTTATTAGTAAGAGCAAAACTCCCTCTTCTGCCCCCTGACATTTGCACATTTCTGGAATTTGGCTGGTGTCTTCCATAGATACCGTCGCAAAATACTCTTTAAGTTCATCCGCCATTTCTTTGACCCCCCATTACGACATCTCCAGCGCCATTTTCCAGCAGTCCAATATCCACGCTCGTCTCTCTTGTGCTCGTTATTGTCGCTGTTCCTCTCCGCGCCGTATGGCGTATCGGGCAGCAGCCTTGCCTTTTCTTTAGCATTTGGTCTGTTTTCCTTTATGAGGCCAAGTTGCCGGCTCGACACTCAACCCAGCACGGATGGAAGACGCGTAAGGAGCCGACTGGATTTGAACCCACGACCAATCGCCCTGAAGTCCGGTGCTGACACCACTACAGCAACGGCCAGTAGTCTCGCACCCTTTATATACCTGAAAAAACCTCTTAGCATCCTCTTTTATATTACTGGCCGTCTTCATTTTCTGGGATGAATAAATTCCAGAAGGCTTTCCCAGCATTAGGAGCACAACTGAACGCTTGCAAGTTTGCTTGTGCGTTCTAATCTCTCGTCAAAGAAGTTTATTTTTAAACCGTTGTTCCCACTCTTGTGGCATATCCTCAGCCCTCTGTTGATACTCCTGTACATCTGTGTCATTCACATTTGAAGTATGTGCCAAGTTAATTATCCCCCTTGTCTTTTCCGTTCGGTCCCGGTGCGGGGAAAACAAACTGGCTTTCAGATGCTGCTCTGTTGGCTCCTGTGCCAGACGGGGTTTGTGGGGAGCTCGGAGATGAACCATCTTCCTTGCCTTGCAGAGTGGCGTGCGGTACTGCAGAACACGGCTGATTTAGATGAACCCTTGAACAGTTTAGCTGCAGTTGCTGTGACACTGCAATTAATCCCTGAAGTATTTAATCTGGACTAAAATTTAGTTTAGAGCTGAGTGCAACAGGCATATTTCTTTGATAAAGCGTTCTGTAGCTTTTACAGAACGATTGCCACCGCCTGTCTTTAAATTATAAGATTTATTGTGGCCATATTTAGAGGCACAATAAGAATGTGCAGTCCTGCGACTGTTTCATTTTCATAGACGATGCCATGGGGATTAACAGTGGCCAGTAGATTTTCAGCTTCGGGCTGAACTGTTAACGAAGTTCGGCTGCATCGCCGTCTGTTATGAGGGGGTGGGTGGGGGGGCTACTGCACAGGATGTCAATAAGCTGCAGAGAGTTGTAAACTCAGTCAGCTCCATCACGGGAACCGGCCTCCGTCGTATCCAGGACATCTTCAAGGAGCGATGCCTCAGAAAGGCGCGTCCATCATTAAGGACCCCCATCACTCAGGACATGCCCTCTTCTCATTGCTACCATCAGGGAGGAGGTACAGGAGCCTGAAGACACACACTCAGCGATTCAGGAACAGCTTCTTCCCCTCTGCCATCAGGGAGGAGGTACAGGAGCCTGAAGACACACACTCAGCGATTCAGGAACAGCTTCTTCCCCTCTGCCATCAGGGAGGAGGTACAGGAGCCTGAAGGCACACACTCAACGATTCAGGAACAGCTTCTTCCCCTCTGCCATCAGGGAGGGGGTACAGGAGCCTGAAGGCACACACTCAACGATTCAGGAACAGCTTCTTCCCCTCTGCCATCAGGGAGGAGGTACAGGAGCCTGAAGACACACACTCAACGATTCAGGAACAGCTTCTTCCCCTCTGCCATCAGGGAGGGGGTACAGGAGCCTGAAGACACACACTCAACGATTCAGGAACAGCTTCTTCCCCTCTGCCATCCGATTTCTGGATGGACATCGAACCCACGAACACTACTTCACTGCTTTTTCATTTCTATTTTTGCACTACTTATTTAACTAATATATAAAATATATGTATACTTACTGTAATTCACAGTTTTTTTTCATTACTGTTATGCATTGCATTGTACTGCTGCTGCAAAGACAACAAATCTCCCGAGATACGTCGGTGATATGAAACCTGATTCTGATTCAGATTCGTTCCGAATTTCAGTTTATAGATGCAGGAGCCACCGATCAGCAGGGCAGGAAACGGTGCGAGTAGAAGGCAGGAAAACCAGCACTGGCACGAGAGAAACAGGAGACCGGGACTAAAGCTGCACGCAGGTACAATGAAGACCAGCAGCCTCATTCACTGTCACGCTCCCTGTTAATGTACACTGCGACCAGCGTTGTTCCTGACATCCATTGTCTCTCAGCCAAGCTGTCAGACTCAACTCTGCTTTGGCCTTCTGGACAGTCAGTCCTCTTACACCCGGTTCCCAACGCAATTTTCACATCGCATCAAATACTGTAGCTGCCACATCTCGGGATTCGTTAAGCCTGACGAACAGGGAAAGTTAGCTATCCTATTAATTTTGCCCCATTTGGCAGAAGAGCATTCTACTGAACTACACAAGAAAATCTTGATTTTACTTGTGATATATGGCAGGTATCCCAAGCCCAATAAAGGGAGTGTTTTCATCCAGCCACACACACACAAGCTTTCACCTCATTTTGTAACCAAAAGCACGATTGTAACATACGGTTTTGTTAACTTAGAAAAAAAACACAGTTCCTGCTTGCTAACAGATTTTTACTGGGTCGGTGGGGATGAAGTTGGAACTAGAATCTAGTTGATTTTTTTTTAAAGCACCATTTGATTTAATCCTCCTTGCTTTCCATCGAAATTACTTAAAGGCTTTACTGGGTATGTGCGCTGCCTCTTTCCACTGTAGCATCTCTTTGCACGTATGCCCGGAAAAAAATCAGAGCTCCACTGGAGCTTCGTTTCGCCCCTTTTCCCATATATACAGCTTTCAAACTTGGCAGCTGCAGCCTTTGTTGCTTCGTGGAATTTTTTCTCTCTCTCAGAGAAAACTGACAACTAAGCTGCCTTTTTACCCACAAATACATCAGAGCTGAATTTCTTGTATGTGTAAGCAGGTTTGAAACCGGTCGCCCAGTGGTAGGACTGATCTCCCAGTGTTATTTGCTTTTCACCCTTTTATATCTCTCTGCATTTCCTACTTTATTCCTTTCGCTCGGCCTTTACAAATATCATCAAAGCATCTGTTATTTGTGACCAAACCATCTTATCTAACTTCATTAACATTCAATGCATAGAGCAGTTAAGGAAACCACAGCTAATCTCCCTGCGGGAATACTCAGTTCAGCAGTAGAAATGATCTAAATTTGGTCCAAAAAAAATACAAAAACGGACAGAAAAGTGAGGATTTTACAGTAACATTGCTAAATCACACAGAGCAGTTTTTCCAGCCCTTGGCTCTGAAACCTGCCACAGAAACCACTGATGTGGAAAAAAAAATCACTCACCTGGTTTAAAAAAAAACAGTTTAGGCCATAACGCTCTTTCACCAAATGCACTCGGAGTAAAATTACCATCAAGGCAATCTTTGCAACACACAATAACAAAAAAAAACCCCTGAATCCGTCAGCAATCAGGAGAGGGCCGGGAAACATCCAAAGCTTTGGAGAAGGAGGTGAGAGTGAAGAAAAAGGTAGAAATAAATAAAGCTCCTGGCAATTAACTGCCAAATGACATTGCTTTATGGTGCTTGAATAAGAGAGAGAAAGGATAAGAGCAGGGAGACAAGACCTGTTATATGCATGCGGGCTGATCAGGCAACTGGAAAACAAACAGGCTTCTTCATTGTCATAAGCAGATTGCCAAAGAAGAGTTTTAATTTTCAGACATTTCACAATCTTAATGCCTTTCCTTGGAATTCACATGTTGCTAGTTAACTAACTATTCCTGCTCCTTCCTACTTTTCTTTCCCAAGTTTGCAGTCACCCCCCCACCCCCTCAATATATTCTCAGTTCATGAGGAGCCTGAGGGATACAGGTACCGGCGGCAGGGCTGGAAATGCGCGATTAATATCCGAGAGTGAGCATTAGGAATTTGCTCCGTGTCTTCACTGTTAGCAACGCATTTTGCCTCGTCCAGCACTGCCTTATGCAAACTGACAGGCTTCATACTTACTTTCAGTTCCCTCGATTTCCATCGCTCTTCCGTGCACACTTTCTGTCCGTGTAAAATTACACCACAGTTGCGGGCCAAAATACTGTATCCACACTCCCACTCGCCAAAGGGAGTGCGATATAGTTACCCGACCATCTCTTTTTTTTAAAAAAAAAATATAGCAAACAGAAAACTACAAGAATAGTATTAAATACGACCGGAATCTTCAATTTTAACAATAAAACCACAAGTGGAATATAACTTTACGTAAATGACCGGTTAGTCACCACAAGATGCACTTCCCAGAAACATGTCCGTAATAGTGTGGTGTGGTGCTTTTGGAATAAGGGAACATGTAATCTTCGACAAATTAATACAGAATATATATGCCAACATTGAAAATAATATCAATAATTATCTAAACCACCATAAAATAAAGAAATTATCCGCGAATCTCCACAATTCTTTAATCTGGCAATCATATTTCAGTAAGACGATCAATATTGGGAAATGTTTTGATGTGTAGATGCACAGGAGGGTTTCCCGTCGCGAGAGCGATTTAACATCTTTCCCGCCGTCACAGTTAACTCGCCCAATTATTCGCATTAAGATCGACTGGTGCTGACTGATTCTGTTCACAAGTGCAGGAAAACTTTGTGTGCACAAGACAGAGGCCCTCTATTCAAGCTTAGCTCGCTGTGCATCTAGTAGTGAGCGGAGATCCGCAAAATCGTGGGGTGGGGGGGGGGGGCGGGGGGAGGTGGAGAGAGGGAGAGAGAGAGAGAAATTCTTCCAAACGAGTAGAGCAATTTAGCGCCCGCTTACCTGTCCAGGGGTTTGCTCATCTTCAGGCGCAGCGGTCCAGATGAAAAGCCCCCATGAAGCACAGGAGGTATTCCACTCAGCGAGAGGGGGGGGGTGGGTGGGCAGAAGTGAAAAAAAAGTGCTCCTGAAGTCAGAACGCACCAGCAAGGTACACAAGCCACCGGGCGATCGCGCATCAAGCGGGGGGCAAAGGGTCTCGGTGTTCCCAGAAACGCGTCGTACGAGCCGGCTAGTAGCCACCGCAAGAACTGAACTAGAGAAGCGAGGGCTCCTGCAGACGCGCTTCGCTGAAAATCCTGATGAGATCACCGAAGGGTTGGGCTTCCGCGCTGACAGACAGCCGAGGATGGGCTTTTGGGAGTTTGCATTCACCGCTATCTTGAGGGGATGCGAATCTAACCTTGTGGGCTCTTCCACACGGAATAACTCAGTCATGTGTACCCGTTTAAACAAAAGCCAGCGGCTGGCTAGATAGATAGATATATGTATAAACTCGAGACCGACAGAGGAAACAAGGAGCGTTCAATCATTTACCTCGCTGCAGCTTGAGAGAGTTAGATAATTTTATTGTTCTTCAATTTGCGGGTGGAATATTGAGTCAACCAGGCAGTGCCACCTTTTCCTTCTGAACATTCTGAATTGAATTCCAAAGGGAAAGTACACTGTTTACTTCCCATTTAGGCGATCTTCCGTCCGGCAGAGCTGGGGGGGGTGGGAAGAAACCTCTTCAAGCACTGGAATTGACAATCTTAACCTGACACATAATTTCGATGCATTGTTTAAAAGGGGGATGGAGGAACATGGGGTGATTTGCGGCGTGCGATGCTGCTGTTGTACACTTTTTTTTTAAAAAAGAGTATTTTCTTTTAGCAAGGGGGCAGTATTTGGGGATTCTTGAATGCCGGTGTTTATTCTGTTCAGATGGATGCCCCATGCTTCTGTGAAATGCATTATGAATTCGCGACCCTCGTGCGGACATGGCTTGCAAAATGTGCTTTGCATATCCTTGGCTGCACTATATCTGTAAATATTTTTTTTTTAGAAATGTTATTTGCTTAATAAAAATTAGGCAGGTGGCAGCTGTTTATGCGAGGGCAGAGCTGACAAGTGTGAAACTGTCATTTTAAATTTGTGTAAGTGCAGCTTTGAAAACTGTCAAGCACTGCTTTGAAATCTGTCTGGTTAACACTAATGGGAACTCGATAGGAAACACTCATGAATTTATTTCAAAGCAGATATTTTACACATTCACAAGTATTCTTAACGTGCTTAATGATGAAGGGGTGAGGGAGTTTTGAATTCTGTGAAGTGCATGGCTGATGCACCATCAATAACTCTCGGAGACGGGAGGCGAACGATAGGCTTTTATTAGCTGCAAGAGGCCACGATTAGTAGCAAGAAACCACCACACAACATCCTGGAGACTGAGGGAGGGAGCAGTGCCTCCAATCGCCTTTATACAGGGGTCTGTGGAGGAGCCACAGGAGCAGTCAGCAGAGGGGCGTGTCCAGACAGGTATATGTAGTTCACCACAAAGGCAAAGAGAAGTCTGGTTTTAAACCACCTTATTCTGGCTTCTCGCCCGCCCCCCCTTTTCTGTCCAGTCCTGACGAAGGGTCTCGGCCTGAAACGTCGATTCTTCTCCAGAGATGCGGAGTTCCTCCAGCACTTTGTGTGTGTGTGTTGCTCTGGATTTCCAGCGTCTGCAGAATCTCTGGTGTTGAGCGTACTCGTGTCTCTGAGCTGAGAACTGGGTGCCTGCCTTAGGTTCACATGTAAATGTAATCGCAAGGCGAAAGTCTTGAAGTTGCCCAGGACCCTTCTTTCTCTTTTGTTCAGTTCCATCAGAGTCAGGTCAGGTTTAATGCCACCAGCATATGTTGTGAAATTTGTTGTCTTTGAGGCAGCAGTACAATGCAATATATAATAACAATAAACTGTAAATTACAGTATATATAATAGTTAAATGAAATAAGTACTGTAAAATTAGAAATAAAAATGTAGTGAGGTAGTGTTCGTGGGTTCGATGCCCATTCAGAAATCAGATGGCGGAGGGGAAGAAGCTGTCCCTGAATCGTTGAGTGTGTGCCTTCAGGCTCCTGTACCTCCTCCCTGATGGCAGAGGGGAAGAAGCTGTTCCTGAATCGTTGAGTGTGTGTCTTCAAGCTCCTGTACCTCCTCCCTGATGGCAGAGGGGAAGAAGCTGTTCCTGAATCATTGAGTGTGTGCCTTCAGGCTCCTGCACCTCCTCCCTGATGGCAGAGGGGAAGAAGCTGTTCCTGAATCGCTGAGTGTGTGTCTTCAGGCTCCTGTACCTCCTCCCTGATGGCAGAGGGGAAGAAGCTGTTCCTGAATCATTGAGTGTGTGCCTTCAGGCTCCTGTACCTCCTACCTGATGGCGGAGGGGAAGAAACTGTTCCTGAATCGCTGAGTGTGTGTCTTCAGGCTCCTGTACCTCCTCCCTGATGGCAGAGGGGAAGAAGCTGTTCCTGAATCATTGAGTGTGTGTCTTCAGGCTCCTGTACCTCCTCCCTGATGAGACCAGGGCATGTCCTGGGTGATGGGGGTCCTTAATGATGGATGCCACCTTTCTGAGGCATTGCTCCTTGAAGATGTCCTGGATACTACGAGGCTGGTGCCCGTGATGGAGCTGACTGGGTTTACAACTCTCTGCAGCTTACTTCGATCCTGTGCAGTAACACCCACCCCTGACCGTACCAGTCGGTGATGCAGACAGTCAGAATGCTCTCCACAGTACATCTGTAGAAACTTGCAAGTGTCTTTGGTGACATATCTCCTCAAGCTCTGAGTGAAATATAGCCACTATTTTGCCTTCTTTGTAGTTGCATCGATAAGTATCAAGTACAGGTATAAGTTGCAAATACCTAATGAAATGTTGAAAACATGCTATGTGGACATATATCAAGAGTGGATACATGTGCTGTAAAGTGAAATGGCTGATTAACTATGATAAAAGTGCTTATATGTATTTCTGTATGCAGTATAATCATGGGTCCATCACGGGTAAAGCCCTCCCCACCTCCGAGCACAGCTACATTGTTGCAGGAAAGCAGCATCCATCATCAGGGACCTCCACCACCCAGGTCGTGCTCTCTTCTCACTGCTGCCATCAGGAAGAAGTTACAGGAGCCTCACTGCCAGATTCAGGAAGAGTTATTACCCCTCAAGCATCAGGCTCTTGAACCAAAAGGGAATAACTTCACTCACCCCACCAACTAAATGTTTCCCCAACCTATGGACTCACTTTCAAAGGTTAAAGGACTCTGACGGCAGCCGTAGATGGGCCTCCCAACCGTAGCTGGGACGTGGACCACAGATTACAGCACAAAATAGAAAAGGCATGTCTTTTTGATAGTCATGGGAGTTTCCAACATGCAGATCGATTGGGAAAATCAGGTTGGAAATGGATTCCAAGACAATGAGTTTGTTGAATGCCAAGGAGATGGCTTTTCAGAGCAGTTTGTCATTGAGCCTGCTAGGAAATCAGCGATACTGGATTGGATGTTATGTAATGAAGTAGAGGCAATTAGGGAGCTTAAGGTAAAAGAAACCTTTGGAGACAGTGATCACAATATGATTGAGTTCAACTTGAAATTTGAAAGGGAGAAAGTATAGTCTGATGTAGCAGTATTTCGGTGGAGTAAGGGAAATTACAGTGGTACGAGAGAGGAGTTGGCCAAAGTAAATTGGAAGGAGATGCTGGCAGGGATGACAGCAGAGCAGCAATGGCAATGAGTTTCTATGAAAAATGAGGAAGGTGCAGGACAGATGTATTCCAAAAAGAAAGAAATACTCAAATGGCAAAATAGTGTAACCGTGGCTGACAAGGAATGAAAGCTAATATAAAAGCGAAAGTGACGGCATACAACAAAGTAAAAATTAGTGGGAAGACAGAGGATCGGGAAACTTTTAAAACCATACTTAGAGCAACCAAAGAAACATTAGGAGGGAAAAGACGAGATATGTAAGCAAGTTAGCAAACAATGTCAAAGTGGATAGTAAAAGCTTTTTTCAAATATGTAAAAAATAAAAGACGAGAGTGGATATAGGGCGGCTAGAAAATGAGATCGGAGGAATAATAACAGGGGACAAGGAGATGGCAGATGAACTAAATGAGTATTTTGCATCAGTCTTCACTGTGGAAGACTCGAGCACTGTGCCAGATGTTGAAGGGTGCGAGGGAAGAGAAGTAAGATAGATAGATAGATAGATAGATAGATACTTTATTCATCCCCATGGGGAAATTCAACTTTTTTTCCAATGTCCCATACACTTGTTGTAGCAAAACTAATTACATACAATACTTAACTCAGTAAAAAATATGATATGCATCTAAATCACTAACTCAAAAAGCATTAATAATAGCTTTTAAAAAGTTCTTAAGTCCTGGCGGTTGAATTGTAAAGCCTAATGGCATTGGGGAGTATTGACCTCTTCATCCTGTCTGAGGAGCATTGCATCGATAGTAACCTGTCGCTGAAACTGCTTCTCTGTCTCTGGATGGTGCTATGTAGAGGATGTTCAGAGTTATCCATAATTGACCGTAGCCTACTCAGCGCCCTTCGCTCAGCTACCGATGTTAAACTCTCCAGTACTTTGCCCACGACAGAGCCCGCCTTCCTTACCAGCTTATTAGGACGTTACTATTACAAAGGAGAAGGTGCTCAAAAAGCTGAAAGACCTTTCAGTACATAAGTCACCCGGACCAGATGAACTGCACCCTAGGGTTCTGAAAGAGCTAGCGGTAGAGATTGTGGAGGCATTAGAAAATGCAAATGTCACTTCACTCTTTAAGAAAGGAGGAAGGCAGTGGAAAGGAAATTATTGGCCAGTTAGCCTGACAGTGTTTGGGAAGATGTTGGAGTCAATTGTTAAGGATGAGGTGATGGAGTACTTGGTGACACAGGGCAAGATAGGACAAAGTCAGCACGGTTTCCTTCGGGGAAGATCTTGCCTGATGAACCCGTTGGAATTCTTTGAGGAGATTACATGTAGGATAGATGAGGGGGATGCAGTGGATGTTGTATATTTGGACTTTCAGAAAGCCTTTGTCAAGGTGCCACACATGAGGCTGCTTACCAAGAGCCAATGGTATTACAGGGAAGTTACCGGTATGGCAAAGCATTGGCTGAATAGTAAGAGGCAGCGAGTGGGAATAAAAGGATCCTTTGCTGGCTAGCTTCTAGTCGGGGTTGGTGTTGGGACCACTTCTTTTTATACTGTATATCAATAATTTAGATGATGGAATAGATGGCTTTGTTGCCAAGTCTGCAGATGATACAAAGATTGGTGGAGGGGCAGGTAGTGTTGAGGAAACAGGTAGGCTGCAGGAGGACGTAGACAGATTAGGAGAATGGGCAAGAAAGTGGCAAATGAAATACAACATTGGAAAATGCATGGTCGTGCACTTTGGTAGTAGAAATAAATGTGCAGACTATTTCCTAAATGGGGAGAAAATCCAAAAATCTGAGATGCAGAGGGACTTGGGAGTCCTTGTACAGAACACCTCAGGTTAACTTGCAGGTCGAGTCGGTGGTGAGGAAGGCAAATGCAATGTTAGCATTCATTTAAAGAGGTCTAGAATACAAGAGTAGGGATGTGACGCTGAGGCTTTATCAGGCTCTGGTGAGGCCTCACCTTGAGTATTGTGAACAGTGTTGGGCTCCTCATCTAAGAAAAGATGTGCTGGTATTGGAGAGGGTTCAGAGGAGGTTCACAAGGATGATTCCGGGAATGAAAGGGTTATCATATGAGGACATTTTGATAGCTCTGGGTCTGTACTCGCTGGAATGTAGAAGGACGAGGAGGGATCCCATTGAAACCTTTTGAATGTTGAAAGGCCTAGACAGAGTAGATGTGGAAAGGATGTTTCCCATGGTGGGAGAATCTAGGACAAGAGGGCACAACCTCAGGATAGAGGGGCGTCCATTTAAGACAGAGATGCGGAGAAATTTCTTTAGCCAGTGGGTGGTGAATTTGTGGAATTTATTACCACAGGCAGCTGTGGAGGCCAGGTCGATGGGTGTATTTAAGGCTGAGCATGATAGGTTCTTGATTGGACACGGCATCAAAGGTTATGGGGAGAAGGCTGGGAGTGGGGCTGATAATATATTTACTTTGAAATTTGAACATATTATCAATGAGCCATGTGAAAATATACTATGTGTATACTGTGTATGTGTTGTAAAGTGAGACAGCTGGTTAAAGATGTTAATAGTGCTTATGTGTATTTTTGTATGCAATACAATATACCGAATAGACAACTACAGTCTCTAGGTTACACGACTGAAAACCAAATGCCTAGCCCTAGGCTAACAATTTATACTGGTTGAGTCACACTGTAGCACCTAGGAAAATTAAATTTAGAGTCATAGACAAGTACAGCACAGAAAAAGGCCCTTCGGTCCAGCTGGTCTGTGCCAAACCATTAAATTGCCCGCTCCCATTGGCCAGCACCGTGACCAGCACCCTCCACACCCCTGTCATCCATGCACCTGTCCAAACTTCTCTTAAATATTGAAACCGAGCTTGCATCCACCACTTACGCTAGCAGCTCGTTCCACACTCTCACCACCCTCCGAGTGAAGAAGTTTCCCCTCGTGTTCTCCTTAAACTTTTCACCTTTCACCCTTAACCCATGACCTCTGGTTGTGGTCCCACCCAATCTCTGTGGAAAAAAACTTGCTTGCATTTACCCTGTCTATACTTGTTATTTTGCATACCTCAAATCTCCTCTCAGTCATCTACGTTCCAAGGAATAAAGTCCTTATAACTCAGCTCCTCCAGACCTGGCAACCTCCTTGTAAGTTTTTTATAGAGACTCCTTCAACCTTCTTTACATCTTTCCTGTAGGTAGGTGTCCAAAATTGCACACAATATTCCAAATTAGGCCTTGCCAATTTCTTATACAACGTTGGAGTTAGATTATAAAATATCAGTAATGGTACTAAAGACTACCAGATTAGCAAACTAAAACATCTGATGTGCAAATATCCTTTGAGGGAAGAAATATGACATTCTTATCCTCTCTGGCTTTAATGGCGCTTCAGATCCACAGCAACGTGGTTGGTTGATCGGATGCAATATGCTGAAGAGCTCGGCAGGGCAGGCAGCATCTGTAGAGGAGAAGGAACAGTCCATTTTCCTCCTCAGAAGCTGCCTAACCTGCTGAGTTCTTCCAACATTTTGTGTATGTTGATCTAGATTTCCAGCAATTGCAAGTCCCTCTTTTGTGTCTGCGATGCAAATTTTGTTGGTTATAAGTTGACCCATTTAACAATATTAGACTAGATGTCCACAGTTTGATCATACTGATTTCTCTTTTTCTATACCTGGAAAGACGGTGCTCCAGTTTCATTACCAGAGTTCAAAGCTCTCTCCACCATTGAGCACACCTACATGGAGTGCTGTCGCAGCAAAGCAACATTCATCATCAGGGACCCCCACCGTCCAGCCCGTGCTCTCTTCTCACTGTTGCCATCAGGAAGAAGGTACAGGATCCTCACCACCAGGTTCAGGAACAGTTATTACCCCTCTGCCATCTGGCTCTTGCACCAGAGGGGATGACTTCACTCACCCCAACGCTAAACTGTTCCCACAGCCTATGGACTCACTTTCAAGAACTCTTCCTTGAAATCAGAAAGTTGTAAAATTAGTTCAGCTCCGTCATGGGCATTAGCCTCCGTCGTATCAAAGACATCTTCAAGGAGCGGCACCTCAGGAAGGTGGTGTGCATCATTAAAGACCCCCCACCACCCATGGCATGCCCTCTTCTCATTGCTACCATCAGGGAAGAGGTACAGGAGCCTGAAGGCACACACTCGACGATTCAGGAACAGCTTCTTCCCCTCTACCATCAGGGAGGAGGTACAGGAGCCTGAAGGCACACACTCAGCGATTCAGGAACAGCTTCTTCCCCTCTGCCATCAGGGAGGAGGTACAGGAGCCTGAAGACACACACTCAGCGATTCAGGAACAGCTTCTTCCCCTCTGCCATCAGGGAGGAGGTACAGGAGCCTGAAGACACACACTCAACGATTCAGGAACAGCTTCTTCCCCTCTGCCGTCCGATTTCTGAATGGACATTGAACCCATGAACACTACCTCAGACTCCTTTTTATTTATTTCTGTATTTGCACAAATTATTTTAACAACTATTTAATATACACATATATATTTATTTTAATTCAGGTTTTCTCTGTGTTTATCATATATTGCATTGTACTGCTGCCGCAAAATTAATAAATTTCACGTCATACGCCGGTGATATTAAACCTGATTCTGATTCTTGCCTTCTCGATATTTATTTATTATTGTTTTGCTTGTTTTTTTTGTTTGTATTAACTGTGAATGCCCACAAGAAAGTGAATATGGGGATATATATATATACTTTGATAATAAATTTACTTTGAACTTCGAATGTGGTTTAGTATTCAGTGAAATCCCAAGGCACAACACAGTATCATATACTGTATTATTAGTGACTGTGACAGCTGAGGTTCTTATATTATGCAGCCCGACAACTTATATTATGAGTTATCAAGATGGCACCAGCGTACAACGCTCCCTCGGGTGACATCTTCCAGATAGCCCATGAAAAGCAACAGGTCTACAGTGGATGCTATCTCACTGGCTCTTCACACATCCCTGGAACATCTGGACAGCAAAGATGCTTCAATCAGGATGCTCTTTATCAGCATGTAACACTATCATCCCCTCTGAACTAACCGGTAAACTCCAAAACCTGGGCATCAGTAACCCCTCGTGCAATCGGATCCCGGATCTGCTCACTTGTCGACCGCAGTCTGGACTGGCAAAACCTCTTCCACAATCTCCATCCACAGGAACATCGCAGGGATGGATACTTAGCCCCCTGCTCTACTCGTTTTACACCTATGACTGTCTGGCTAAGTACAGCTCCAGTGCCATGTACAAGTTTGCTGACTGTTTGCTGATTGTTGTGGGCCGTATCAAAGGTGGTGATGAATCAGCACACAGGAGGGAGTTTGAAAACTTGGCTGAGTGGTGTAATAACAACAACCTCTCACTCAATGTCAATCAGGCCAAGGAACTGATAGTAGACTTTACTTTAATTTATTGTTACCAAACAATTAATACTAGAGCGTACAATCATCACAGCAATATTTGATTCTGTGCTTTGCGCTCCCTGGAGTACAAATCGAAGTAAATATAATAAAAACGAATTATAAATCATAATTAGAAAATAGAAAAGGGAAAGTAAGGCAGTGCAAGTCAGGTCCGGATATTTGGAAGGTACGGCCCAGATCCGGGTCAGGATCCGTTCAGCAGTCTTATCACAGTTGGAAAGAAGCTGTTCCCAAATCTGGCCGTACGGATCTTCATGCTCCTGAACCTTCCCCCAGAGGAAAGAGGGACAAAAAGTGTGTTGGCTGGGTGGGTCGTGTCCTTGATTATCCTGGCAGCACTGCTCCGACAGCATGCGGTATAAAGTGAGTCCAAGGATGGAAGATTGGTTTGTGTGATGTGCTGGGCTATGTTCACGATCTTCTGCAGCTTCTTCCGGTCTTGGACGGGACGACTTCCATACCAGGTTGTAATGCACCCTAGAAGAATGCTTTCTACGGTGCATCTATAAAAATTAGTGAAGGTTTTAGGGGACAGGCCAAATTTCTTCAGCTTTCTCAGGAAGTAAAGGCGCTGGTGGGCCTTCTTGGCAGTGGACTCTGCTTGGTTAGACCAAGTCAGGGTCATTTGTGATATTCACCCCCGAGGAACTTAAAGCTTTTGACCTGTTCGACCTGCGCACCACCGATATAGATGGGGTCATACGGTCCGCTACTCCTTCTGAAGTCAACAACCAATTCCTTCGTCTTGCTGACGTTGAGGGATAGGTTATTGTCTTTGCACCATGACACCAGGTTTTTAATTTCCTCTCTGTACCCAGACTTCAGGAGAGGGAAACCAGTAGTCCATGAGCCAGTAATCATCGGAGGGTCAGTAACTTTAAATTCCTGGGTGTCACTATCTGTCCTGGACTCATTTATAGAAATATAATTGCGAAGAAAGACCCTCTACTTCCTCAGGAGTCTGCAGAGATTCGGCAAGTCAGCAAAATCCTTGGCAAACCTCTGTTGATGTGTGGTGGAAAGTGTACTAACTGGCTGCATTATGTCCTGGTATGGGAACACCAATGTCTTTCAGCGGAAAATCCTCCAAATGGCTCGTTGTGTACATCACAGGTAAAACTTTCCCAACCACTGAAAGTTTGCCGTAGGAAAGCAGCGTCCATCATGAAAGATCCTCACCGCTCATGCCGTGCTCTTTTCTTGATGCCACCATCAGGTAGAAGGTACAAGAGCCACAGGAATCGCACCAAGTTCAAGAACAGTTACTACCCCTCAACCATCAGGCTCTTGAACAAAAGGGGATAACTACACTCATTTAAGGACTTTTTTATCTTGTTACTTCATACTCGTTATTTATTACCACTTATTTATTATCTGCATTTGGAGAGTTGTTTACACTGCCTGATGTTTACAGTTTACAGATCCCATTTACAGTGACTGTTCTATAGATTTGGTAAGTATGCCCGCAGAAAAAGAATCTCAGGGTTGTATGTGGTGACATGAACTTTGAACTTTGAAAATGTCTAGTTTACTTCTTTTCCACCTGGTTTTTCATGTTAAATGTGTTTCTGGATCTGTTAGAACCTACGATATACTGTCTGGAAGTGTTGGCGTGTGGCCTAGTGGATAAGGCATCGGCCTGGTGATTTGAAGGTTCGAGCCTCAGCTGAGGCAGCGCGTTGTTTCCTTGAGCAAGGCGCTTAACCACACATTGCTCTGCGACGACACCGGTGCCAAGCTCCTAGTGCCCTTCCCTTGGACAACATCGGTGGCTTGGAGAGGGGAAGGCCTGCAGCTTGGGCAACTGCCGGTCTCCCGTACAACCCTGTCCAGGCCTGCGCCCTGGAAACCTTGCAAGGTGCAAATCCATGGTCTCACGAGACTACACACACAAAATGCCGGAGGAGCTCAACAGGCTAGGCAGCATCTACGGAAAAAAGCACAGTCGACGATTCCCTTGCCGAAGGGTTTTGACCTTAAAGCATCTATTAATCACCGATTAAAGTGTCGAGGAAGATTGAGAAGTCGAAGCGAATGCCGAAGGCGGGCGAGAGTCCAGCGCCGACTGCCCGCCTTTTGATTGCTGCTGAGAGGGAATCTGTGAGCAGCCTACCGCCGTGTGGTTGGTTGTGGCAGGCGGGTCAGCCTCTGCGCTCGTGTGGAATCTCTCTCCTCGTTGATGAAGGAAGGTGTCATCGTGGTTCATGGATTGGACTATTGTGTTTATGGACTGTGGGCCTCTTTTAGACCTTTGATTTTTACATTCTGTTTTTTTTTTACACATCTCTTACCATTTTGTGGTGTGAGGGGAGGGGGTTCGAGGGTTCGAGGGTTGACGTTCTTGTTCTAGCTGATCGGGACGTTGTTCTTCTTTGTGCAGAGGGTGGGTTTGACGTTTCTCTCTGAACGACTTTTACGCTGTTTCTTTGTTCCGTGGCTATCTGGAGAAGACAAATCTCAGAGTTGTATAGGGATACATACTTTGATAATAAATGAACCTTTGGACCTTAGAAGCAGCAAGTGTAGCAGTTGAGAGTAATGTAGGTTGTCTGAATAGTTTTCAGTGTAATGAATAATTTGGCTTTGCTTTCATTCACTGGAAATATGACTGATTTGTTTTCATTTGGAATGAAAGTGACAAATTTTCAGTCTAACTTAATGTGGTGAAAGATTCTTTAAAGGATTGAATAAATAGCTTTAAATTGATAGAGGGAAATGCCCATTGGTTTTGTTGTCAGTCTTTAGTACGACGATCTGTAATGTTACAGAGAGCCATTCCGTCAGTGATATGTCTCACTGATTGGCACGTGTGGGATCATCTTGGCAGTGGGAGGTGAATTACGTCCAATAAGTTGGCTATTGAATACCTTCAGCATACTTTGGCAGAATGTGAATTGCCTACCATCTCCTTAGCCAAGGAAAGGTCGTACAACCGGAAATAAAGGACACAAAACACACACATTTTCCTCTTCTTTAAAGATAAAATTGAATACAGGTTGCGCAGGATCAGCTTTGGCAAATATTAAATTACTGTCCAACAAATCCTTCAGGAGTCTGAGTGTATCAAGAATTTAATTCCGGGCTATTTTACTCCAAATAGGGGGTCAAGTTCGCCGCAGCAATACTTCTTACACCAATAACTGGGCCCTGTAGTTACCTTTATACGCAGTCCTAATGTGGAGCCGGATTTACACCGATTCTGGTCAAAGCAGCTGCAATTTAATTTAATTCTCCAGCAGTCAGACTGCCCCAGTGAAACTTACTCTTTGGGCCCCAGAGCAGCCACAGATGGCAACTGCTAATTCTTTTGTTTTCCAGGTAACTACCATAATCGCATATTTCTAAGTGCTCTTGTTCCCTTTCACACTTTTGTGGTGCATTTCTGTCCTTTCCTGTTTCTTATTTGACTGTTTTTTGACGAGCCGAGTTGCTAGGTTGACACTCAACCCAGCACGGACGGAAAGCGTGCAAGGAGCTGGCCGGATTCGAACCCGGGACCACTCACCTTGATGTCTGTTGCCAATGGCACTGCACCACCGGCTGGCTGTTCCTAAGTGTACAAACTTGCATTCACACGGAGCAGCACTGAGCTTATCATGGGTTCTGGGATCCAGGCTGCGTAGTGCAAAGTCATTAAGCAATCAGAATGAACTTATTTATAATTACTTATATTTTCATCTATTCCATCGTGGAAGTCTGTTGGAAAGTAGTTCCACCTTGCCACAAATCTTCTGATGTAGACCAAGCCACTGGGCATACTTAGAGCAGAGGTTGATAGATCCTTGATTGGGAAGAGCATCAAAAGTTACTGGGAGAAAGCAGAAGAAAGGAGTTGAGAAGGATTAAAAAAATGATGGAATGGCAGAGCGGACAAGATGGGCCGAATAGCCTAATTCTACTCCAGTGTCTTGTGGCTTTATGTTTTGTCAAAGCGTCCCCCCCCCCCACCAACAAGTTGCACCCAAGATGGCGTCACTGCTGGTCTAGTTTTCAGCCAGTTTCTGCAGGGAAAGACTGGATGCTAGCGGGCTGCAGGAAAGCAGAATAACTTTTCTCTTTTGTTGCTTGGCATCAGCTGTGACTGTGAACAAAAGGCACAGAAGCCGGCAATATCGAAGTCTTCATTCGGCAGAACAAGGAAGCATCATCCTGGAGGCACTCTTGGAAGAGGAGGCCCCCTGACCCAATATTACATCTCATTTTTATATGTTAACAAACAAAGGTAACAACGTGACAATTCTGTAGTTACGATGCAGTTGTAATGGTTCCTTTGGGTTGCACGTCATTTCAGACATCTAGATCTTCACACCCAACATACCCAAAATAAATGTGTCAGTATCTCTGAAGACCTAACCTGGCCACAACCTATTGATGCAGCTATAAAGAAGGCAAGATAGCAGCTACGTTTCATTAGGAGTTTGAGGAGTTTTGTTGATTAAAACACTGGAAAACTTCTACAAATGTACTGTAGAGCATTCTGACTGGCTGCATCACCGTCTAAAATGTGGGGGTGGGGTGGGTGGAAACTGCTGCACAAGATCAAAGTGAGTTGCAGAAACTTGTAAAATCAGTCAGCTCCATCATGGGCACTAGCCTCCATAGTATTAAAGACATCTTCAAGGCTCGATACCTTAGGAAAGCGCCATCCATCATTAAGGAACCCCATCACCCAGGATATGCCCTCTTCTCATTGTTGCAGTCTGAGGCTACGTCCACACTACGCCGGATAAATCCGTAACCAAAGCTTTTTCTCTTCGTTTTTACCCTCCGTCCACACTAAAACGGCATTTTCGTCCCCCGAAACCAGAGCTTTTCAGAAACGCTTTCCGGGGCGTGTGTTTTTGAAAACGCTGCTCGGGCAGATCAGTGTGGGCGGGGTAACCGGAAACTTTTGAAAACGCTGTCAGATGGCAGCGCACTATTTCATTGTTTCCTTGAACGCAACCTAACAATTTCAGAGCAGACGGCAACGAGACTGAAGCCAGAAGAGTTAGAAATGTACTCACCAAATACCTTGACCCATAACTTACTGAATAAATAAGTATACTCACTTTGCCCTGTTTTCTGTCCTTGCTTGTATGAAGGTGGTTTACCTATTTATGCAAGTACTTCTCTGACAATAGATGTGTAACAGCCTAATGTAACATTGTATGGAAATATAAGATAATACTGATGCAGACATGTTTTACACATTTAACAAGGTGCTTTATTAATGCAACAGAGTTAGTCAGTTTTTCAATGTTTGTCATCAGCCGGGCCAATCTGTCCGTGAACTCCCTGTCAGTTGCCACTGTACAGTCCAGTCTTTTTTTAAAAGTTCTCCTGCACAAAAGCCAACAGCTGTCCGTCGTTTAAAGTTTTTCTAGCCTGTAACTACACAAACGCGCATTTTTGCGGCGAGATTCGACACAAACACGTCGCTTGTTTTCGGTAGATGTGTCCTGCGCATGCCCAGTAGGAGGAGATCCGCTGAAATCTCCGTTTCAGTGTGGATAGAGATATTTTCAAGAACGCGTAGTGTGGACGCCTATCGTTTTTACGTGAAACCGGCGTTTTCAAAGTTATCCGGTCTAGTGTGGATGTAGCCTGCGACTGACTGATACAAAGATAGGTGGAGGGGATAGGTAGATTTGAGGAAGTAGAGAGGCTACAGAAGGAGATACAGGAGTCTGAAGGCACACACTCAGCAATTCAAGAACAGCTTCTTCCCCTCTGCCATCCGATTTCTAAATGGGCATTGAACCCATGAACACCACCTCACTACTTTTATTATTTCTGTCTTTTTTGCTCTACTTATTTTAACAACTATTTAATAGACATATAGACAATAGACAATAGACAATAGGTGCAGAAGTAGACCATTCGGCCCTTTGAGCCTGCACCGCCATTTTGAGATCATGGCTGATCAATTCCTATCAATACCCGGTTCCTGCCTTGTCCCCATATCCCTTGATTCCCCTATCCATAAGATACCTATCTAGCTCCTTCTTGAAAGCATCCAGAGAATTGGCCTCCACTACCTTCCGAGGCAGTGCATTCCAGACCCCCACAACTCTCTGGGAGAAAAAGTTTTTCCTTAACTCTGTCCTAAATGACCTACCCCTTATTCTCAAACCATGCCCTCTGGTACTGGACTCTCCCAGCATCTGGAACATATTTCCTGCCTCTATCTTGTCCAATCCCTTAATAATCTTATATGTTTCAATCAGATCCCCTCTCAATCTCCTTAATTCCAGCGTGTACAAGCCCAGTCTCTCTAACCTCTCTGCGTAAGACAGTCCAGACATCCCAGGAATTAACCTCGTGAATCTACGCTGCACTTCCTCTACAGCCAGGATGTCCTTCCTTAACCCTGGAGACCAAAACTGTACACAATACTCAGTGTACTAATTCAGTTTTATTTTTCATGTATTGCACTGTACTGCTGCCGTAAAGTTAAACAAATTTCACGACACATACCGGTGATATTAAACCTGATTCTGAATCAGCTGTAGCTGCATTCATGCATATGCAGGCATCTCAGATGAATGGGTTTGCAATCGACCCCAGTCTGCAGCTCTGGGAAGGCCATTGTTCTGAGCTGCGTTTTAAATTCAATCTGCAGTTAACATTCAGAGTTGAAGATGGTTGCTGTTGAAATTAATATTTGCTATATTGCAAATATTAACTCCAGGATACGCTCTAGCAGTATTCAAGTTCGCTTGACTAGCAAAATGTTTATTTATTTGCTCATGGGGTGAGAACATTGCCGGCAAGACCAGCTTTGAATGCTGATCTTGAATTGCCCTTGAGGAGATGTTGGTGAGGCACCTTTTTTTAATGCCGCAGCCTCTGCGATGACCCATGTGTTTGAGAAGGGAGTTCCTGGCTGAGATCAATTAGTTGGCTTCAGGACGAAGTTAAGAGCCAGGAATTTTTTCTTGTGCTTAATACAGCTCAGTTAAAAGCTGACTTAATCAACTAAGTCAACGGGAAACAGTTATAATTGTATTCCATCCAGCCAAGATGTGCAAAAGTGTGAAGCATAACATTTCCTCCTGTTGGTTTTCAATCCCGGTGGCCCGAGGAATTGTCTGGCTTTACTTCAATTATTGCTTCCAAAAGGCATGTATAAATCCAGGGGAAATGGCGCTGAAACTGGTGTAAATGGTGCTTTACGACTGATATAAGTAGTATTCTCAAATATCTTAATAGCAATTTTATAGAGTAGTGATTCCAATGTGAAATATTGAAATTCTTTCTTGGATCTCCCGCGGTGGCCTAGTGGATAAAATCACTGGCCCACATTGAATTTCGTCTGTGCAGCAAGGTACAAGTTCAATCGCTAGTCTTCCGTCAAGGCTGCCGGCTGTAAATTCATAGTCGAGATCTTATGCTGATCCTTTGTGTTCCTGGCCTGCAGACTGAAAGTTAGTAATGGTTCTTGCTTCTGTTATAAGCAAACAACTCCATCTGGCATCTAAATATGCGGCTCTCATTCCAGAACAGGTTTGCACCATCTGTGAGCAGGTTTGTTGCTGATGTCCACATTGTCACTTGGACAAGGCATGGGAGGATTGTCAGAACCACTGGAGCTGTTCCCAGTGTGAGACAATGCCTTTTAGAAAATCAGGGTCGACAAGTATTCGAGCTTCATAAAGCATGATTGTCAATCCATTTTAACAAATATGTTCGAAGTTCAAAGTAAATTTTTAATGATCAAGGTACATATATATCACTGCACACAACCCCAGGGTTCATCTTCCTGCGGGCGTACGCAGCAAATCTATAGGATAGTAACTGTAAACAGGATCAGTGAAAGATCAACCAGAGTGCAGAAGGCAACAAACTGTGCAAATATAAATAAATAGCAACAAATAATGAGAACATGAGGTAAAGAGTCCTTAAAGCAAGATCATTGGTTGTGGGAATATCTCAATGGATGGGCAAGTGAGTGTGGTTATCCCCTTTTGTTCAAGAGCCTGATGGTTGAGGGTAGTAACTTCTTGAATGAGCCCTGAGGCTCTTAATATATATTATTTCTGTTTTTTGCACTATTTTAAATCTATTTGACATGTGTATACTGTAATTTATTTATTATTATTAGTATTATTATTTTTTCTTCTTCTATGTTATGTATTGTATTGAACTACTGCTGCTGAGTTAACAAATTTCACGACATACGTGGTGATAATGAACCTGATTCATGTACCTTCTACCTGATGGCAGCAGTGGGAAGAGAGCACGGCCTGGGTGGTGGGGATCTCTGGTGATGGATGCTGCTTTCCTACGACAGAGTTTCATGCAGATGTGCTCAGTGGTGGGGAGGGCTTTATCCGTGATGTACTGGGCCGAATCGACTACCTTTTATAGGATTTTCCGTTTAAAGGCATTGGTGCTTCCAATGTGATTCAGCCAGTCAATTGATGCTTCTGTAGGTGATGCAAATATACTTCTCATGTAAGAAAAATGTTTCCTTTCGTGGGTGAGCGGGCACAGCCTCAGATTAGAAGGATGTCCCTTTAGAACAGAGATGAGGAGGAATATCTTTAGCCAGAGGGTGGTGAATCTGTAGAACTTGTTGCCACAGATGGTTGTGGAGGCCAAGTAGTTGGGTATATTTATAGCAGAGGTTGATAGGTTCTTTATTAGCAAGGGCGTCAAAGATTACAGGGAGAAGGCAGGAGAGCGGGGTTTGCATAGATTTGGCATGACATCTAAAATGTCGACAAATTTCTCTTGATGTGTAGTGGAAAGCATATTGACTGGCTGCATCACAGCATGGTATGAAAATACTAATGTCCTGGAATGGAAAATCCTACAAAAAGTAGTGGATACGGCCCAGTCCATCACGGGTAGTCCTCTCCATCACTGAGCACGTCTACACAAAGCTTTGCCGCAGGAAAGCAGCGTCCATCATTGGGACCTCCACCACCCAGGCCATACTCTCTTCTCACTGCTGCCATCAGGAAGAAGGTACAGGATTCACACCATCAGGCTCAGGAGCAGTTATTACCCCCTCAGCCATCAGGCTCTTGAACCAAACTTCACTCAACTTCACGTGTCCATGATTGAAATGTTCCCATGGAACCACTTTCACGGACTCTTCATTTCATGTTCTCAATATTTATTGCTTATTTATTTATTCTTCTTATTATTTCTTCATTTTTGTATTTGCACAGTTTGTTGTATTTTACACACTGGTTGAACGTGGGCTTTCATTGATTCCATATTTTAAGAGTTGGCGTGGGCTTTCATTGATTCTCTTATGGTTATTAGTCAATGGATTTATTGAGTATGACCACAAGAAAATGAATCTCAGGGTTGTATGCGGTGACATCTATGTACTTTGAAAATAAATTTATTTTGAACTTTGAGGTTTTGAACTTTGTAATCAGCTATGAGCAGACTCGATGGGCTGAATGACCTAATTCTGCTCCTTTGTCTTATGGTCAATGGTCTAAAAATGCAAGATGCTTTCAGCAGGTTGTTTTATAATTGGGAATATATGTATGCAAGTCAACTTGGACGTGAAAGAAAAAAAATGACCTGACAGAAAGTTTGCCTGAAGTGTGCAACTTAGAAAATACTTTTGAAGGTGGAAAAGGTTGGAATTACAAAGAGGCGGGATGTTTTAAAGAGCAAGACTAGGACTCAGTTATCTGTCTTAGCCTTTTATTGGCATCCAATGACTTCAATAAATCTCTTTGTGAAGATCTTGTATCTCTTCCAAACATCAGTCGGCTTTCAAACGGAATGTCTTTTCACATTCCTCGCCTTGTTGCCGCTTTTTCTTTGTCTCTGTATCGTACCTCTTGCAGTTCAAGTTCCCTTGCGTACGTTCATCGCTTCTAGATATTCCCCTCATGTTGGGCGAGGCTAGAACTAGACGTCATATATTTAGGGTGATTGGTGAAATATTTAATGGGAATCTGCTCCACTTAGACCGTGGAAGGAACTGCCAGGCAGAAACGGTAGATGGGGGTTCCGTTGTAACATTAAAAAGAAGTTTGGATCGGTACGATATGGATGGGAGGGCTTTGGAGGGACAGGGTCAGCATGGAGCAGATGGACTGAGAAGCCCATTTTTGTGCAGTTGTATACGTATGACTACATTTAATTTCAGAAAATCTCCTCAGCAGTCGGTTTGTTTGTAAAAGGAGCTTGTAGGTATACGGGGAAAGGATGGGAAGTGGGCTTAGCTGGGTTACTCTATACCTAGGGTCAGGAACTAAAAGTTTCCTTCTATCGCAAAAGTATTTCTGTGGTTTTGCAGCTCTGTCTGTTGTTCTTCAGATTCTTCAAAACGTGGGCACCTGATTTTTGTCCAGTTCTGAGTTCTCCTTGTCCATCACCCAGCCGCTGAAGACTTGTCGCTTTCTATACACTTAAATTATTACGCTTGAAAATTTCATTAACTCTGTTAAGACCCTTGCCTATCTCACTGTACTCCACTTTACCGTGCCCTCCAATCCTTATCTTTCCTCTTGAATACTTTTATGCTTCACTTTTATCCATAGTCTTCAATGCATTTGGCTCCTTTTTCATCTGTAGCCCAAAAAGATGGGTTCCCAACCTGGGGTCCACGCACCCTTCAGTTAATGGTAGGGCTCCATGGCATTAAAAAGATTGCAAACCCCTGCAATAAGAGCGTATTTGGGGTCATTGTGTAATCTTTCCATCTCAACTACAGTACTGTGTAAAAGTCTCCTACACACACACACACACACACGCACGCACGCACGCACGCACACACACACACACAGACACACACTCACACACACACACACACACACACACACACTCACACACACTCACACACACACACACAGACACACACTCACACACACACACACTCACACACACACACACACACACACTCACACACACACACTCACACACACACACACACATAGACACACACTCACACACACACACACACACACACACACACTCACACACACTCACACACACACACAGACACACACTCACACACACACACACACACACACACTCACACACACACACACACACACACACACACATTCACACACACACACAGACACACACTCACACACACACACTCACACACACACACACACACAGACACACACTCACACACACACACACACACTCACACACACACACACACACACACTCTACTGTTGTAATTTCCTGTATTGCACTCTACTGCTGTCACACAAAAAAAAGACCGTGACCTATGTGAGGGATGATAAACCTGATTCTGAGAAGGGAAGAGGGTGGGGAGAGGGGAGGGAGCAGGAAGCCCCACAAAGACATTCTGTATTGATCAATAAACCAATTGTTTGGAATCAAATGACCTTTGTCTCAGGAGTGGGTGTGTCTACACCAACTGCCCCCCAGCCCCTGGCACTCCTTCTCTGCCACCTGTCCCACACCCCTCCTGCGGTGTTGCACCCTCCCCATTCTGAACATCCTTTTCTCCCACTAGATTTACAAACTCACTCTTTGCTCTACGTTGACAAATACATTACTGTGCAAAAGTCTTAGACACCCGAGATTTTTGCACAGTACTGTATGTTTCAGACAGTTTTCTATATTAGTCAATACACTTGATTTCTACTTTTGTGACTATCATGACAAAATCTGTCCACCTAAATCTAATTCTATTGTTCCTCTGTTGATTCTTGACTCTCTGTAGAATCTAACTGTTCAGCTGTTGTAAAACCCCAGACTGAATCTAACTAATCCGAGTTAGTCTTTTATCAGTAGTCGGGGAAACATTCGGTACGTTTTACTACAGATGTGTACATTCATCACTTTGAATATCAGATTAGGCAGCGTTGGAGTAAATTTATGAAACAGAAGCCACTCTGTTTTTTTGCAAGGATTCGAAGTACATTTATTACAAAGTATGTATGCAGTATACAACCCTGAGCCACAAAGCAAAAAAAACCATGGAACTCATTCAAAGAAAAACATCAACTCCCCCAGCGCAAAATCGTGCAAACTGCAACAAGAAAAATGAGCGAAAAACACAGAGTATAAAGCACAAAATCGAAAGATTCCAGGCGTATTCAGTTCAGCTCAGTGTTTGGTGTCTTCAGGCCGCCCCAATTCAAAACCGCCCATAATAGAACAAAAAAAAACGAGCGACCAGAAACCAGAAATGTAACGTGAACTACAGAGCCCAATCCACAAACTGCATCGATTAAACTTTGCACAAGACTCAGGACTCCGGCAGCATTGAGGGAGGGAGAGGGAGAGGGAGAGGGAGAAGGAGAGGGAGAGAGAGAGGGGGGGGGAGAGAAAGAGGGGGGGGAATGAGTGAGAGAGAGAGAGGGGGGAATGAGTGAGAGAGAGAGAGGGAATGAGTGAGAGAGAGAGAGAGAGGAGATAGAGAGAGGGAATGAGTGAGAGAGAGGGAGGGAGAGAGAGAGATAGAGGGAGAGAGAGAGAGAGAGAGAGGAGAGAGAGGGGGGGAATGAGTGAGAGAGAGAGAGGGAGAGAGGGAATGAGTGAGAGAGAGAGAGAGAGAGGGAATGAGTGAGAGAAAGAGGGAGAGAGAGAGGAGATAGAGAGAGGGAATGAGTAAGAGAGAGTGAGGGAGAGAGAGATAGAGGGAGAGAGGGAGAGAGAGAGAGAGAGGGGAGAGAGGGGGGAATGAGTGAGAGAGAGGGAGAGAGGGAATGAGAGAGAGAGGGAGGGACAGAGAGGAGAGAGAGGGAGGGAGAGAGAGAGAGACCATTTGAACGCAGGGACCTTCTTTCAGGAACAGCAAGCGAGAGGGAGAGATAGAAAGACCATCACACGCAGACATCTTCCTCCGGCAGCCGTGTGAGAGGCGGGGCATACGGTGCTGATCACCCCCTCGATTCCATGATCTCCTCGGCTTTTCCTTTCGTGATCAGCAGGATAAATAAGGACGCCAGTGTGTGTGTGTGCAGCATGTTTGGACTTCAGAAGTCCCAGGATAGACTCCAACCACAGTATTACTAAACAAAACCAGACTGATGGAATTGGGTTAACACAGTGCAGTGGAAGAAGAATTGGTTAGCAGGCAGAAAACAGAGATTAGGGTGGCTGTCACAGGTTTTGGTGGTGGGCCTATTTCGATTTGAGATGTGCCACAGGGGTTAGTGCTGAATCCCCAATTCACCATCTACGTGGTTGAACTGGGTGTGGAAAATGTAACGTCCAAGTTTGCTGATGAAACAAAGCTGGTGGGCAGTGGTGAGGAGGATGCAGGGAGCCTTTAAGGATACGAATGGATGGGGATATCGTAGAAAGAGGACTCTGTAGATAAAATGTAAAGTTGAAAGGAAATGGTAGTATATTCTATCAACTAAATATATAAAGACCAAGCATTCAGAGGACACACCATAATCAACCGTGCGTTGACGATGTCTCCTCGCACGGTAATGGAATTAAATTGCCAGGATCTGAGAACAACTCAATCCAACCACGGACCACCCGAGCTACACACTTCCCGAATTATTTCCACCAGCTCTTTTTCTTTTTGTTGTCATAGAGGAAAGGTTGCTGTCATGAAACCATGTTTCCGGGCCCGCGGTCTCCTTCCTGTACTCCGACTCGTCGCTGCGTGAGATATGGCCCACTGCTGTGGACTCGCAGATGGAATTGGCGCAGAATCTGGCCACGCAGTCGCGAGTGTACGGGGTGTGGAGTAGCGGGCCGAGGACGTGCTCTCGGGGAACGCCAGTGTTTAGAACAACCGGAGGTGTTGTTGCCTCTCCTTGGTCAGGAAATCGGCCAGTTGCAGAGGGAGGTGTTGACTCCCTGGGTCTGGAGTTTGGGGATGAGTTTGCATGGAGTGACAGCATTGAAGGTGGAGCTGTGGTCAATAAACAGAAGTCTAACGTTCGTTTGTTTGTTGCGTGCTGTGTCATATGACGTGGGCGGTCATGGTCTTTCCACATTTTTCCACAGAAGTGATTTGCCGTTGCCTTCCTCTGGGCAAGACGGGTGGCCCCCGGCCATGATCAATACTCCTCGGAGATTCACAACCGGGAGAGAATCTGCAGATTCCCGAGGAAGCGTCTCGGCCCGTTACGTCGACTGCTTACCCTTTTCCGTAGATGCTGCCTGGCCTGCGGAGCTCCCCCAGCATTTTCCGTGTGCTGGTCTTCACACACTGTCTGCCTGGCGTCAGCGGTCGCATAACCAGGACCTGTGATACGCACCGGCTGCTCGTACGACCGTCCGCCGCCTGCTCCCATGACTTCACGTGACCCTGATCGAGTGGGGGGGTGGGGGAAGGCTAAGCAGGTGACCTGCAGGCTAGCGGTGGGGGGAAGGGGCGCCTTACACCTCCTTCGGGAGGGACCCGACACACAAGTCTAATGCAGGTGTTTTATTATTGTACCCAGGCACAGTGGTTGTTACAGAGAACGAGCAGTGCAGGCATAAAATAGGGAGCAAGGGCCACAAGGAGGCAACTTGTGAGGTCAAGAGTCCGCCTTATCTTCTAAGAGGTCCATTCAATAGTTTTATAACGGCAGGACAGAAGCTGTCCTTGAGGCAGGTAGTGTGTGCTTTTCTGTTTTTGCATTATGGGAGGGGAGAAACAGTAAGTGTCTATCGTTGAAGGAGCCTTTTATTATGTTCAATGCTTTAACAAGACAGCAGAGATTCAGCGTGACATCAGAAACTTTGACAGACTTCTGAGATGTGCAGCGGAGAGTGTATTGACTGGTTGGCATGGAAACAGCAATGCCTTTGAATGGAAAATCAGGTAGTGGGTTCGGCCCAGTACATCATGGCCTCCCTACACGAAACACTGTCGCAGGAAAGTGGCATTCATTATATGAGATCTCCACCACCCAGGCCGTGCTCTCTTCTCGCTGCTGCTATCAGGTAGAAGGTACAAGAGCCTCAGGACCCGCACCACCAGGTTCAAGAACAGTTACTACCCCTCAACCATCAGGCTCTTGAACAAAGGGGATAATTACACTCACTTGACCGTCCATTGAGATATTCCCACAGCCAATGATCTCACTTTAAGGACTCACCTTAAAGACATACCTACCAAATGTTGAAAGGACAGGGTAGGGTGGATGTGAAGAGGATGTTTCCTATGGGGGTGTGAAGAGCCTGAAAATTGAGGGGCGACCTTTTAGAACAGAGGTAAGGAAGAATTTTTTAAGCCAGAGAGTAGTGAATCTGCGGAATGCTCTGCCACAGACTGTGGTGGAGGCCAAGTCCGTGGGTGTATTTAAAGTGCAAGTTGATAGTTTCCTGATCGGTCAGGGCATCAAAGGATATGGCGAGAAGGCAGGTGTATGGGGTTGAGTGGGATCTGGGATCAGCCATGATGGAATGGCGGAGCAGACTCACACAGACAGACAGACAGACATACTTTATTGATCCCGAGGGAAATTGGGTTTCGTTACAGTCGCACCAACCAAGAATAGTGTAGAAATATAGCAATACAAAACCATAAATAATTAAATAATAATAAGTTAATCATGCCCAGTGGAAATAAGTCCAGGCCCAGCCTATTGGCTCAGGGTATCTGAGACTCCGAGGGAGGAGTTGTAAAGTTTGATGGCCACAGGTAGGAATGACTTCCTATGACGCTCAGTGTTACATCTCGGTGGAATGAGTCTCTGGCTGAATGTACTCCTGTGCCTAACCAGTACATTATGGAGTGGATGGGAGTCATTGTCCAAGATGGCATGCAACTTGGACAGCATCCTCTTTTCAGACACCACCGTCAGAGAGTCCAGTTCCACCCCAACAACATCACTAGCCTTACGAATGCGTTTGTTGATTCTGTGGGTGTCTGCTACCCTCAGCCTGCTGCCCCAGCATACAACAGCAAACATGATAGCACTGGCCACCACAGACTTGTAGAACATCCTCAGCATCGTCCGGCAGATGTTAAAGGACCTCAGTCTCCTCAGAAAATAGAGACGGCTCTGACCCTTCTTGTAGACAGCCTCAGTGTTCTTTGACCAGTCCAGTTTATTGTCAATTTGTATCCCCAGGTATTTGTAATCCTCCATCATGTCCACACTGACCCCTTGGATGGAAACAGGGGTCACCGGTGCCTTAGCCCTCCTCAGGACTCGATGGACTGACTGGCCTAATTCTGCTCTTATGTCTTATAGCCTTATGGACTCCTTATCTCATTATCTCACGTTCCCATTATTTATTGCCATTTATTTATATTTGCATTTGCACAGTTTGTTGTCCTCTGCACTCTGGTTGATCTTTCATTGATCCTGTTATAGGTACTGCTGTATTCTATGGATTTGCTGAGGATGCCCGCAGGGAAATGAATCTCAGGGTTGTATGTGGTGACATGTATGTACTCTGATAATATAAATTCCTTGGAACGTTGAACTTTTCAGAAGTGTAGACAGAGTCCGTGGAATGGAAGCTGGTTTTCATGATGTGAGGAGTGTAACAAATCTAAAATAATAGTATCACTTAGTACAAAGATTGCTCATTGTATTTCTAATAAGACATGCAGATCTTCGATTCGGTTACAGTCTCATGTGTGTTAGCAATCTCAGTGAGAGAGGCCATTGATTTTTCATAATTACCTTCACAAGCTGATAACCGAGGGAGTGGAAAAAAATCGTTTAGACTCCAGCTCGTGATTGCTACGGAGTGAACCCTGTTGAAAGATGTGTGCGGATGTTGGCCGAAGACAGGGCACATGTGTGTACTAGATTACGGATGTGGAATTTATGCTGGCACGCTCTGCATCATTTACTGGTGTTGACTGCGCCTCTCAAATTTTACAATGCAAATCTCTCTCATGGTGTAAACAAATTAATAGCAAGGAGAAACCTGGCCCAGAGAAATTTGGGAGACTTAGAGATACTAGATTTTGGCAGCCCCCACCATAGTGGAAGAATAGTGGCCCTGAGTTTGTAATAGAACAGCAGGAAAATGAAGCAAGCTGGAACATTTTAAAGAATGTTAAAAGTTCAAAGTAAAATTTGTCATCAAAGTACATATATGTCACCATATACAATCCTGAGATTCATTGCCCCGTGAGCGTACTCAGCAAATCTATAGAAAAGTAACTATAAACAGAATCAGTGAAAGATCTACCAGAACGCAACAAACTGTGCAAATGCAAATATAATTAAATAGCAATAAATAACGAGAACGTGAGATAAAGAGTCTTTGAACTGAGATCCAAGTGCACAGAGAAGATGCTGGAGGAACTCAGCATGCCAGGCAGCATCTATGGAAAAGAGTATAGTTGACGTTCCGAGCCGAGACTCTTCGGCGGGACTTGTGATGATCAGGTCCTGAAGAAGGGTCTCGGCCTGAAATCTCAACTGTTTTTTTCCCCATAGATGCTGCCTGGCCTGCTGAGTTCCTCCAGCATTTTATGTGTGTGTTGTTTTGGATTTCCAGCACCTGCAGAGCTTCTCTTAAAAGTGAGATCATTAGTTGTGGAAACATTTCAATGACGAGGCAAGTGAGTGCAGTTATCCTCTTTTGTTCATCAGCCTGATGGTAGAGGGGCGGTAACTGTTCCTGAACCTGGTGGTGCGAGTCCTGAGGCTCCTGTACCTTCTACCTGATGGTAGCAGCAAGAAGAGAGCACGACCTGGGTGGTGGGGGTCTCTGATAATGGACGCCAGCTCTTGTTGAGATTGAAAGCCAGCCTCTCATACAGTGAAGGTGCAAACTGCATATGGGAAGGTCAGTACTCAGATATCCAGTCCCTTGTGCTTGATTGAAACTGAAGTTTGGTAGCATCAGGAGAAAGGCAAAGATGAAAGAATTTAATAGCTTTGGACATATGGTGTGGTTCACAGAGCACAGCACAGCCAAGGCCAGGAACAAAGAAACGACGAAACTAATACGCAGTCAGGAGTTTGAAGGCTAGTGACATAGCAATCGAGCAGTTGACTCGTATTTAATGGTTGCTGAATCAGATGAGGTAATATTTGAGATGATTGGAAAAAAAGATTGGCTGTATGCAGCTCTCCTCCACGTTGACAGCCCTGAGTATCAATTTGGCCTCAAACCTGTCAGTGGCTGGGTGCAGAGCATCTTTTGTACAATCCCGCCAGCTTCATACTCTCCCCATCGGTTCTTTTCCTCCAAAGAAACTGCACGTGGTACTTCCCATTCGTGAAGCCAATAGCTGGCTTACAAATGATAGAAACGTTGCCGTAAATCCAACCATCTATGTGGAAACACAGAAAAAAAAGAAAATTAGTGCAGATAAGCAGGCTTTTCTTAATTTGGTCCTTTAAAGTTATCCTCTGATACGTTTTGTCAAGTCAAGTTTATTGTCATTTAACTATATACATGTGTACTGTCAAAAGAGACAACGTTTCTCTGGGCCAGGGTGTAAAGCACAGTATTACACATAACACATGGTAACTTAGGAAAGTAAGAATTAGATCTACAAATTAATTACAGAAGATAAACAAAGTAAAGGGCAAAAATTAAATATTGTCAGGTACAGAACAAAGTTTTGAATGCGATGCGGCAGGGTGTTCAGAAGCCTGACGGCACGAGGGAAGAAACTATTTCCCATCCTGACCGTTCTTGTCTTTATGCATCGGAGTCTCCTGCCTGATGGTAGAAAGTCAAAGAGGATGCTGGATGGACGGGTGGGATCCTGGATAATACTAAGGGCCCTGCGTACGCAGCGCTCCTGGTAAACGTCCCCGATGGATGGTAGGGAGACCCCTATGATCCTCTCGGCCGTTCCCACAGTCCTTTGTTGGGGTTTCCTGTCCCGTGCACAGCTTCTCACACACCAGACAGAGATTCAGCTTGTCAGGACGCTCCTGTAAAATTCACTTTGGATGGGTGGTGGGTAGCCTGGCTTTCCTCAATCTCCTCAGGAAGGAGAGGCATTGCTGCGTCTTCTTATTCAGGGAGGTGATATCAAGGGACCAGATTAGGTCCTCCATGATGTGACCTCCCAGGAACCTGGTGCACTGAACTCTCTCTATGTGCAGAGGTGAATGGTTTATCTGCACCGTCCTAAAGGCCACAATCTGACACCAGTCCACTAGCCATCATGTCATGATTTTGATGTCCCATTGCAACAGGCAGGTGAATGACTCTTCAGGGTGGGAGCTCCTGATGTCCCTGCTTGAGCCCCACCAGCCAAAATGTATTTTGGTGTATCTGCTGTGATTCTCCTCCATTTTCGGTAACACTATTTCATAGCTGTGATAAAGACTGCTTAAGACCACACAAATGATTTTACTTGAGGGTGGGGCACTAATTAAGCCTTGTGTTGCAACAATAACTTGTCAAAAATACAAGTATGTGGATCAATACGCACTTGGAAATTTTGCATTTGCTTTTCAGTTGACCAGGTGCCCCCAAAAGCTCCTGCATGTTATTCTTAGTATTTATTTCAGTAGCTGTGTGCCTCATTGATATTAGACAATGAATGTTAGGAGAATGTTGGACGTGACATTTATGGCCAGCGAGAGTGACAGATTGTGCTTCTCAAAGTGAGATGAAGGAGAGGACTAAACCGAGTGCTGGCAAGTCTCTTCGATTTCGTTCCTTTCGTGCTCGGAGAAGGATTAAATAATGATAACCTTACAACTGCCATCTTGTTAATTTTTCATGTAAATTATGAAAGAAAATGGTTTTATTATGGAACTTCCCACAAGGATTTTCCCAAATGGTGGAACAGCCTTCCGAGAAACGTTTCAGAACGGTCAGTTCCCCTGCAGATCTGTCACTGTCCCTCTGAAGTTGCAGTGGGAGAGCAGAGCTCTTGCTGAGTTTCTTCGCAGTTTCGTATTTTAACTATTGTAAGCCTAAAATATTCATGTGCACTTTAAGGCACATGCTGGGATTTTTTTTCTGTGTGCTTGGGGTTCTTCCAACCGACAGCCATAACTTTGGGGAAGATCAGTTGCTTCATGATACAATCCGATTTTTTCCTTGGTATGTACCCAAGGAGAAAAGCAGGCAAGTGCTTCATATGACTTTTGCAAAGCTATTTCCCATTGCAGTCTCAATGTAGAAGTGATCGGAGTTATTGAATATTGAGTTAGCACGAGGCAGGGAAGAAGGAAGGCAGTATTGTGTGATGGAGAAGGCTTCAGATTGGAAATGACTCTGTGTGGACAAGGATTTCATGATTATCAATGATTCAAAGTGAGGCCAAAAGACCATAAGACTTAGGAGCAGAATTAGGCCATTCGGCCCATCAAGTCTGCTCTGCCATTCCATCAGGGCTGATTCATTTCCTTATCAACCCCATTCTCCAGCCTTCTCCCTGTAATCTTTGGCGCCCTTACTAATCTAGAACGTACAGTTTCAACTTCCACTTTAAATATGCCCAGTGGCTTGGCCTCCACAGCTGCCTGGGGCAATGAATTCCGCAAATTTGCCATCCTCTAGTTAAAGAAATTCCTCCTCATCCCTGTTCTAAAGGGATGCTGTTTTAAATCAGGGGTTCCCAACTGTTTTTATGCCATGGACCCCAGGTTGGGAACCCCTGCTCTGAATGGAAACCATAGATTAAGCATTGGAAAAGATTGTTAGTGAGATTTTGCAGTGGCAAGTACTTCTGCCTTCTCCAAGTGATGAGCTGAAGAAATAACAAATGAGCAAAGCTTGATGTTAGCCAGGCAGTGGTGTAGTGGCATCAGCACTGGACTTCCAAGGTGAGAGGTCCCGGGTTCGAATCCGGCTGGCACTTTCCATCCGCGCTGGGTTGAGCGTCAAGCTAGCAACTCAGCCTCGTCAAAGACGGGCAAAATGCCCCATGAGATGAATATCAACAAGAAGGCTTGAAGTTACACACGCAGACTGCTGGAGGAACTCAGCAGGCCAGGCAGAATCTTTGGAAAGGGGGAAATAGTTGACGTTTCGGGCTGAGACCCTTCATTGGGACCAGTCGACAACCGTTTACACTTTTCCATAGATGCTGCCCGACCTGCTGCGTTCCACCAGCATTTTTTGTGTGTGTTGCTCGAATTCCCAGCACCTGCTGATTTCCTCGTGTTTGATTTTGTGCGTGTTGCTTGGATTTCCAGAATCTCCAGGATTTTCTCTTGGTTTTAAGGCTTGACGTTAATTGTGCTGTACCTTAACACAAATCCAGGCTAGGAGGTCTCTATGTTGGCCACACTCAGGACCCAGCGAGCTACCTTTTGTATCTGAAGTAAATGCTTTCCTTTTAGTCCTCATCGCTACTCAGCTCCGGAGAGCATTATTTTTCATAATTAAAGGCAGTTGCCCTGAATTTATTATTTGTAGCAAGAACAATAAAATATTGATTGAATCTGGTATGAACAAAAAGAAGGGGAACTCAATTTCATTTTCTATTAAGGTATTCTGAGGATGTCTCACAGAACGTTGTGTGCACAGCACATCTGCCGCTATTATGTGAGGCTATATTCGTTATTATACAATTCCAATTCTATTGTTTATCTTTCTGGAAAGCCGACAGTACTCTATAGACAGCTGTCTGTAAAAGTAATGTAAATAAATGCCAGGAACTGTATTTATATATCTCTCTCTCTCTTTCTCTCCCTGCACCGACGCATAGAAATGCACACAATGGAATTGCAATTCTGGACGTATTGGATGAGCAGAGATAATAGTTCTGTGTAAACTAATGTTGCAACCTGATGATATTTGATTGTTTTCACACGGCAAGGAGGACAACTAGGGTGGCAAATTATGCCAGGTTAGTTTTCTAAGCCTTCCAGGGGTACCCAACCTTTTTTTTTAATGCCGTGCACCCCAGGTTGGGAGCCCCTGTCTTGGACTGAAGATTGAAGTGGAAGTATACAGAAGAACTGAGACAGATTAGGAGAACGGGCGGAGAAGAGGCCGATGGAATACGGTGTCGGGAAGTGTATGGTCAGGCACATTGGTTAAAGTAATGACAGGGTTGACTTATTTCCGAAATAGAGAGAATATACAAAAAAAAACTGAGGCACAAAGAGACTTGGGAGTCCTTGTGCAGGATTCCCTAGAGTTTATTTTGCAGGTTGAGTTTGTGGTGAGGAAGGCAAACGCGATGTTAGAATTCATTTCGAGAGGACTAGAATATAAAAGCCAGGATGTACTGTTGAGGCTTTATAAAGCACTGGGGAGGCCTCACTTGAATATTGTGAGTATTTTAGGGCCGCTTATCTTAGAAAGGATGTGCTGAAACTGGAGAGGGTTCAGAGGAGGAGAATCCAGGTGTATTCTGGGATTGAAAGGCTTGCCGTATGAAGAGCGTTCGATGGCTCAGGGCCTGTATTCACTAGAATTCAGAAGAATGAGGGGGTGACATTGAAATCTATTGAGGGGTGAAAGGCCTTGATAGAGTGGATGTGGAGAGGATGTTTCCTGTAGTGGGGGAGTCTAGGACCAGAGGACACAGATAGAGTGGATGTGGAGAGGATGCTTCCTATAGTGGGGGAGTCTAGGACCAGAGGACACAGATAGAGAGGATGTGGAGAGGATGTTTCCTATAGTGGGGGAGTCTAGGACCAGAGGACACAGATAGAGTGGATGTGCAGAGGATGTTTCCTATAGTGGGGGAGTCTAGGACCAGAGGATACAGATAGAGTGGATGTGGAGAGGATGTTTCCTATAGTGGGGGAGTCTAGGACCAGAGGACACAGATAGAGAGGATGTGGAGAGGATGTTTCCTATAGTGGGGGTGTCTAGGACCAGAGGACACAGATAGAGTGGATGTGGAGAGGATGTTTCCTTTAGTGGGGGAGTCTAGGACCAGAGGACACAGATAGAGTGGATGTGCAGAGGATGTTTCCTATAGTGGGGGAGTCTAGGACCAGAGGATACAGATAGAGTGGATGTGGAGAGGATGTTTCCTATAGTGGGGGAGTCTAGGACCAGAGGACACAGATAGAGAGGATGTGGAGAGGATGTTTCCTATAGTGGGGGTGTCTAGGACCAGAGGACACAGATAGAGTGGATGTGGAGAGGATGTTTCCTTTAGTGGGGGAGTCTAGGACCAGAGGACACAGATAGAGTGGATGTGCAGAGGATGTTTCCTATAGTGGGGGAGTCTAGGACCAGAGGACACAGATAGAGTGGATGTGGAGAGGATGTTTCCTATAGTGGGGGAATCTAGGACCAGAGGACACAGATAGAGTGGATGTGGAGAGGATGTTTGCTGTGGTGGGGGAGTCTAAGACCAGAGGACACAGCCTCAGAATAGAGGGGCACCCTTTTAGAATGGGGACGAGGAGGAATTTCTTTAGCCAGAGAGTGGTGAATCTGTTTGAATTCGTTGCCTTAGGCGGCTGTAGATCCCAAGTCTTTTTTGTATATTTAAGGCAGAAGCTGATAGATTCTTGATTGGTCAGTGCATGAAGGGATATGGGGAGAAGGCAGGAGATTGGGGCTGAGAGGGAAATTGGATCAGCCGTGATGAAATGGCGGAACAGACTCGATGGGCCAAACGGCCCAATTCTGCTCCGAAATGCTATCTTACAATCAGAGTGAAACCGAGCAGAGGCAGGACAACTATTCTAGAAGTGAGAGAAGGGTGACTTTCATCAGATGAGGAAGGGGCACAAGCTGAATCAGAAACGTTCTCTGAGTTGTTTTTATTAATGCAGAGACGCGGCTCGGTAACCAGCCCTTTCCAGCCCACTCACAACCATGTGGCCAATTGACCGCATGTCTTTGGAATATGGGAGAAAACCGGAGCACGTGGAGGAAAACTACGCAGTCGCGGGGCGAGCGTATGAACTCCTTCCAGACAGCGGCAGGAGTTGAACCCGCTGTAACAGCGTTACGCTGCCGCCTGGGACAAATTTGGAAGGGGAGTGATTGATGATAGCGCTTCTTAAAGCGGGAGGAGAGCGTGATTAAAGAGAAAATTCTGATGGGGATGGGTAAAGGAAACCATTTGTCATGCCAGTTATTAATAATGTTAAGAAAATAAGATTCTCATTCGACGATTTAGCAGGAATATCGTCCGGTTAGCTGCAGGTGGATATTGATGAATGAGCTTGGAGAAAGTTTTTGTGCAGATACGGGAGAATTTAATGGAGACAAATACAGATTAGGAAGACTTTATATTTCAAAGGGGAGAGCTGGAGCATTTTGATTCTAGGCGTTCAGAAGGCTGTGAAGTAACAGAGGCCTTTGGTCTGGATCTCAGTAACACAGTTCATGAATGCCTCACATTTATCGCAGTCCATAAGACATAGGAACAGAAATAGGCCATTCCCGCCCGTCGAGTCTGCTCCGCTATTCCATCATGGCTGATCTATTTTCCCCCTCAATCCCATTCTCCTGCATTCTCACCGTAACCTCTGGCACCCCTCCTAATCCAGAACCCATCAATCTCTGCTTTAAATACGCCCAATGACTTGGCCTCCACAGCCATCTGTGGCAATAAATTCCACAGATTCACCACTCTTTGGCCAAAGGAATTTCCCTCAGCTCTGTTCTAAATGGACAATCTGAAGCTGTGCCCTCTGGTCCTAGACTCCCCCACTATTGGAAACATCCTCTCCACATCCACTCTATCTGTGTCCTCTGGTCCTAGACTCCCCCACTATAGGAAACATCCTCTCCACATCCACTCTATCTGTGTCCTCTGGTCCTAGACTCCCCCACTATAGGAAACATCCTCTCCACATCCAATCTATCTGTGTCCTCTGGTCCTAGACTCCCCCACTATAGGAAACATCCTCTCCACACCCACTCTAGCTGTGTCCTCTGGTCCGAGACTCCCCCACTATAGGAAACATCCTCTCCACACCCACTCTATCTGTGTCCTCTGGTCCGAGACTCCCCCACTATAGGAAACATCCTCTCCATATCCACTCTATCTGTGTCCTCTGGTCCTAGACTCCCCCACTATAGGAAACATCCTCTCCACACCCACTCTAGCTGTGTCCTCTGGTCCGAGACTCCCCCACTATAGGAAACATTCTCTCCACACCCACTCTATCTGTGTCCTCTGGTCCTAGACTCCCCCACAATAGGAAATATCCTTTCCACATCCACTCTATCTGTGCCCTCTGGTCCTAGACTCCCTCACTATAGGAAACATCCTCTCCATATCCACTCTATCTGTGTCCTCTGGTCCGAGACTCCCCCACTATAGGAAACATCCTCTCCACACCCACTCTATCTGTGTCCTCTGGTCCGAGACTCCCCCACTATAGGAAACATCCTCTCCACATCCACTCTATCTGTGTCCTCTGGTCCTAGACTCCCCCACAATAGGAAACATCCTCTCCACACCCACTCTAGCTGTGTCCTCTGGTCCTAGACTCCCCCACTATAGGAAACATCCTCTCCACATCCACTCTATCTATGTCCTCTGGTCCGAGACTCCCCCACTATAGGAGACATCCTCTCCACACCCACTCTATCTGTGTCCTCTGGTCCGAGACTCCCCCACTATAGGAAACATCCTCTCCACATCCACTCTATCTGTGTCCTCTGGTCCTAGACTCCCCCACTTTAGGAAACATCCTCTCCACACCCACTCTAGCTGTGTCCTCTGGTCCGAGACTCCCCCACTATAGGAAACATCCTCTCCACACCCACTCTATCTGTGTCCTCTGGTCCTAGACTCCCCCACAATAGGAAACATCCTTTCCACATCCACTCTATCTGTGCCCTCTGGTCCTAGACTCCCTCACTATAGGAAACATCCTCTCCACATCCACTCTATCTGTGCCCTCTGGTCCTAGACTCCCCCACTATAGGAAACATCCTCTCCACACCCACTCTATCTGTGTCCTCTGGTCCTAGACTCCCCCACTATAGGAAACATCCTCTCCACATCCACTCTATCTGTGCCCTCTGTTCCTAGATGCCCCCACTATTGGAAACATCCTCTCCACATCCAATCTATCTGTGTCCTCTGGTCCTAGACTCCCCCACTATAGGAAACATCCTCTCCACACCCACTCTAACTGTGTCCACTGGTCCGAGACTCCCCCACTATAGGAAACATCCTCTCCACACCCACTCTATCTGTGTCCTCTGGTCCGAGACTCCCCCACTATAGGAAACATCCTCTCCATATCCACTCTATCTGTGTCCTCTGGTCCTAGACTCCCCCACTATAGGAAACATCCTCTCCTCACCCACTCTAGCTGTGTCCTCTGGTCCGAGACTCCCCCACTATAGGAAACATCCTCTCCACACCCACTCTATCTGTGTCCTCTGGTCCTAGACTCCCCCACAATAGGAAACATCCTTTCCACATCCACTCTATCTGTGCCCTCTGGTCCTAGACTCCCTCACTATAGGAAACATCCTCTCCACATCCACTCTATCTGTGCCCTCTGGTCCTAGACTCCCCCACTATAGGAAGCATCCTCTCCACACCCACTCTAGCTGTGTCCTCTGGTCCGAGACTCCCCCACTATAGGAATCATCCTCTCCACACCCACTCTATCTGTGTCCTCTGGTCCTAGACTCCCCCACTATAGGAAACATCCTCTCCACATCCACTCTATCTGTGCCCTCTGTTCCTAGATGCCCCCACTATTGGAAACATCCTCTCCACATCCAATCTATCTGTGTCCTCTGGTCCTAGACTCCCCCACTATAGGAAACATCCTCTCCACACCCACTCTAGCTGTGTCCTCTGGTCCGAGACTCCCCCACTATAGGAAACATCCTCTCCACACCCACTCTATCTGTGTCCTCTGGTCCGAGACTCCCCCACAATAGGAAACATCCTCTCCACATCCACTCTATCTGTGTCCTCTGGTCCTAGACTCCCCCACTATTGGAAACAACCTTCCCACGTCCTTCCTATTCAGCCTTTCAAGGGTGGTTGGTGGTGGAGAATAGAAATGGCTTTTCCTTTGACTTCCTGGTACGTATATTGGTTTTCAAAGATAATATGAAAATCAGCCTGAAGGTATTCAGCATGACATCTAAAAACTGCACTCTGTAGATACACCGGGAGGAAATCTGTTCAAGAGGGAGCTGGGCCACGTGGGAATGACCCCTGCTGTGCCGCAGAGAACAAGCCGCAGGTAGAAAAGGAGAGGTTGAACAGCCGAAAGGCCCACCCACTAACCTCAGACACCACTTACTCTTGCCCGCACTACACCAGAGTATGTACATCTTGGATCGGCCTCTACAGCCAGCTGAGGCCTCACTGGTAGACAGCCCCTCAGGAGGACATCATGCTTGACTCAAGGGATCTCACAAGTGTTTATACGACCACTATTTCAGGCTATTATCAGCACTAGGACTCCTGCTCTTCATGGCCCACGAGCCGGATGAAGGAACTCAACATAATCTTTCTAAGCAATGCTGGGGGAGCTCAGCAGGTGAGGCAGCATCTGTGGAAATGAGCAAACAGTCGATGTTTCAGGCCGAGACCTTCATAAAATTTTGAAGTTTGAACATAACATGAGAAAAGGTTCCCTACCATCCATCCCACAAACTCCTTGACCCACTACTGTGACGAAGGAGGTACAGGAGCATCAGGACTAGGACTGCCGGACTGGGTAGTAGCTCCTTCAGAGCAGACTCGATGGGCTAAATGGCCTAATTCTGCTCCTATACCTTATGGTCTTCTTCTCTCAGAGACTAATGAATACCCTGCCACCACAGAGGTCTCGTCACAGAGGGCAGTTTACTGTTTACCTATTCTACATGCAGTTTGAATTATACTTTATTAGCTTATTTGTGGTAATATTTTGTTTTATGTGGTGTATGCATCATGGACCAGAGGAATGTTGTTTCATTTGGTTGTATATCTGGTTGGGTTGGGCTGTTCTCTGATCTTGGCAATCCGTTTGCAAACGTTTCATCACCACACGAGGAGACGTCGTCAGTGGGCTGTTAATTTGCGGTGCGTCCTCCGAATGCTTGGCCTTTACATTCTTATCAATCAGCTGATTGGCCGTCGTTACGGAAACTCAATTGTGCTGCAGGGAGGGGTCCCATCGCTGATTGGTTGCGTGGCGAACTCTTTGCGCTGTGGTCTCGAACTTTGCCCGCATTGGCTTATAAACAGGATCGCGGTCTATGTGAACACGAGGAAATCTGCAGATGCTGGAAATTTAAGCAACACGCACAAAGTGCTGGTGGAACGCAGCAGGCCAGGCAGCATCTATAGGAAGAAGTACAGCCAACATTTCGGGCCGAGACCCTTCGTCAGGATTAACTGAAAGGAAAGATAGTAAAAGATTTGAAAGTAGGAGGGGGAGGGGAAAATGCGAAATGATAGGAAAAGCTCCCTCCCCCTCCTACTTTCAAATCTCTTGCTATCTTTCCTTTCAGTTAGTCCTGACGAAGGGTCTCGGCCCGAAACATCGACAGTACTTCTCCCTGTAGACCCTGCCTGGCCTGCTGCATTCCACCGGCATTCTGTGTGTGTGTTACTCGAGGTCTATGTGTCTGTTTACAGAATTGTTCGTGGGAAACCACACTTCAAGGGATCCTCTTCCACGCCACATGTTCGTTGGTACCACGATGCCCAGCCGAGTTTGTGCCCCTCTCGACCTTCATGGGTAGAGACTAGGGAGGGCTGGTCACGCCAGTTTGAAAGCCAGTTGATGTATAGTCAATCCGACAGCAACAAACTTGAACCGAAGGTGAAATTGTGATTTGTGAGGTGGACGCAAAGAGGCTTCAAGGCTAATGGGACGTTGAGTGAGTGGGTAAGTACACGGCAGATGCGGGGTAATAAGGATAAATGTGACGTTATTCACTTCAGTCGGGTAAACAGCAAGACAGGGTGATAAACTGGGAAGCATTGATGTATGAAGGAGTAGGGTGTCCTTGCACACCAGTCTCTGAAAGCAAATATGCAGGCGTAGCAAGCAATTAAACAGGCAAACAACACATTAGTCTTCATCGCAGGAGGTTTTGAGTACAGAATTACAATCGTACTGGGTATTGTTGAGATCACTCTGAAAATATTACATGCATTTCTTTATATCACATGTCTTTACCTAAGAAAGGACACACAGGTCCACCCCAGGTTGTAATGAACAACCTAAAGACCCAACCAAAACATTTTATTTATTTATTTTAAAACTTATTGAGATATATACATGGGGTGTATATATACGTAGGCCCTTCCAGCCCTTCGAGCAGTTCCCCCCCCACCCCCAGCAACCCACCAATTTAACCCCAGCCTAATCACCGGACAATTTACAATGACCAATTAGCCGACTAACTGGTACGCCTTTAGAGGAAACCGGAGCACCCGGAGTCACAGGGGTGAACGTAGAAACTCCTTACAGGCAGCCGCGGGAATTGAACCCAGGTCGCCTGCACCGTAAACCGTTGTGCCAACCGCTACGCTACCGTGCTGCTCCATATTTGGACCACAGTTTGGCCTCGCCAGCCAGCTGAGGACCCACCAATGGACAACCACTTAGGAGAACATCATATTCGACTTGAGTGATTGTAAAAGAAAGGAAAGGAGGGAATATATCAAGGTCAACAGAGCAGTCAAAAGGCCTTTTGAAAGTCCATTTATCCCCTTCTTCCTTTTTGATAATTGGATATATTGCACAAAGGCAACAGTACCTGCACACACCACCAGGCAGGCATTGAAATGGAATCCCCAAGATAAGAGAGAAAAGGGACATCCAAAGAACACATGGAGGAGAGACGTCGAGGCCGAAATTAAGTGATGGGGATGCTCCTGGTCCATCCTCGAGTAAATGGCTCAGAACAGAGGACGGTAGAGATGGGAGGTCATCGATGGCCTCTCCTCCACCGGGAGCTCAGGGCCCAAAGAAGAAAGATTGAAGATTAAAGTACATTTATTCTCAAAGAATGTGTAAATTATACAGCCTTGGAACTTGCTTGCTCACAGGTAGCCACAAAGCAAGGAACCTGGAAGAACCCAAGTAAAGAAAAAAAGACTAAGAATAAAAATCAAAGACCAAAATTCGATGCGCAAGAGAAAGAAAAAGAACAGAAATTATGCAACCATGGAAGTGAACAACAGCATTCCGAACCAAAGTTGACTCCTCAGATCTGAACCCTGGAACAGGCCGGAGTAGGCCCAAAGCCTCGCTTATCATTTCATCATATTAGCGGGCGTGGAGCACAGCAGCTGGGGCAGTCTTCATAGCCTCAGCGCCATGGAAATAACCACTGCAGAGAAAGAGCAAAATCGGCTCTCGTTCCGGCCAACACCCTGTCTTCTCGGTCCACCTGGGCCGGCGTTTAAATTGAACAAACGGTGGAACGGCGAAAGGCTCCGGTGCCCTGGGAAGGGGAGTGAACAACGTGGAGAGCGAGCGAGATTAGGCTCTCGCCTCTGATCTGGGCTGGCGTTTAAATTGTCTAAATTGTACGAAGTTGTACGAAGACAAAGATAAAGAAAAACGTGGATCCTATGAGCTCAGCTGCATAAGTTTCTCTTGTTTCTTACATTATTTAGACACAAAAAGAGTTAATCTGATAAATTTGCATCTATAATTAGCTATTCCTAAGCATTACTCTCAGAATGGCGCTTCGTTTTAATTTATGAGGAGAAGGTTATACTTTTCAGTATGTGAAAATATTAGCCAAGAGGCTGAACTGCATTTGCTAAAATCTCTTTAGATCTAATTTCTTATGAAGTCAAACCATTACAAATGAACAATTGCTGCACTTATGATTAACAGTCACAAGTAGCTTGATTTGCTCACGCTGCCTGTAATTTAATAATGTTAATGCAATTTTTTGGGGTCTCTAATGAGGATTTCATTTTGCTCATTCTACTGTGATATTTGTTTAACATTGCCCTGCTCACTCATACCTTCAGTGTATTACAGAAGCAATTTCAAATGTGCTTGAGTCATGCAGACTTCATAAAAAATTACTTTAAGATGATACATAATTTAAATCAATCGTCAAAATATGTTGCTGATAGTAAGGGGAATATTTTCACACATGATGGGGGGGGGGGGGGTGACCACAATCTCGTGGGGGTTAGCACGCCGCCATTACAGCGCGAGGCATCGCAGTTCGGAGTTCAGTTCCGGCGCTGTCTGTACGTTCTCCACACGACCGAGTGGGGTTTTTCCCGGATGCTCCCACGTTTTCCTCCCACAGTCCAAAGACGTACCGGTTCGAAGGTTAATTGGTCATTGTAAGTTGTCCCGTGATTAGGTGGGTTGCTAGGCAGTGCGGTTCATTGGGCCGGAAGGCCCTGTTCTACGCTGTATCTCTGAATAAGACTTCGAAGGACAGACTCTCCCCTCAAAGAGGTATCTCAAATACCAGATGTGGTTTAAAGGTAGACTCATTAACATTAGAAAGTCGGCAGGTGATGGAGATCCAGAGCAACGCACACATGAAATGCTGGAGGAACTCAGCAGGCCAGGCAGCATCTATGGAAATGAATAGACAGTCAACATTTCGGGCCGAGGCCCTTCTTCAGGACTGAGGAGGAAGGGGGAAGATGCCAGAATGGAAAAGGTGGGAAGAGGGGAAGGAGGCTAGCCGGAAGGTGATTGACGAAGCCAGGTGGGTGGGAAAGGTCAAGGACTGGAGAAGGAGGAATCTGACAGGAGAGGAGAGAGAACTACAGGAGAAAGGGAAGGAGCAGGGGACCCAGGGGGAAGCAATAGGCAGGTGTGTGTGTGTGAGGAATGGGGCTCACTTTTGCTGTGGCTGTTCGGTTGCTCGTTGCGTTCTCTGCTGTTCTGCCAGGCATCGTGGGTATGTGTGGCGACACTTGCGGGCTGCCCCCCACCACACTGTCGGCTGTGCTGGTTGTTAAAGCTCTGTGTTCCTATGAGCACATGACAAACTTGAAAGTTAAAACTGATGGTGAGTGGCCATGTCACAGGAGACAAACATTTCTCTCAGTATCCACCACAGGAGAACATTGTGCATCACTTCTCTTAGTTCAGCTTAGCTCGCAAATATTGCGGTTTACCATTTCTATTGACGTTGCAAAAATCATCAGCGTGATTATTAACTGATTGCTGTCATTCGTGTTGTTTGTTAAAAGTCACCCTATTAAATATCAACATAAACAGAAGAGATTCAGCAGATGCTGGAAATCCAGAGCAGCGCACACAAAATGCTGGAGAAATTCTGCAGGTCAGGCAGCATCCATGGGAGAGGAATAAAGAAGCTGACATTTTGGGCCGAGATCCTTCATCGGTACCTGATAAATGCCGCACGATGGCTCTTGCCAATTGAGGCATGCACAGTTCCGACGAAGGGTCTCAGCCCAAAACGTTGACTGTTTGTTCTTTTCCATGGATGTGTGTGTGTGTGTGTGTGTGTGTGTGTGTGTGTGTGTGTGTGTGTGTGTGTGTGTGTGTGTGTGTGTGTGTGTGTGTGTGTGTGTGTGTGTGTGTGTGTGTGTGTGTGTGTGTGTGTGTGCGCGCGCGCCCTTAACTCCTAGTGGAGTCGTCGCGGCACTGTCATGACAAGATTTTTGCATCGATCTTTTTTGTGATTGCTGATTGTACGGCGTGTCTTGGGCATCTAAAACCTGGCGGAGCCCCTCCCTCTCCAGGAATAGGTAGATGAGTAGAGGTAAAAGGTCAGAGAGGAGGCTGGTAGGTTCTTGCAGGGATACAGAAAGAGGGCAGGGGATTGGGGCTGGGACGAAGAATGCGTCAGTCATGATGAAATGATGGCGCAGACTCGATGGGCCAAATGGCCTTATGGTCTCATGATCCATCTAAGACATTGAGTAGCAGTGCAGGGCAGACGGAGAAGCTGAGAATTCCAGGATCCCTTCTAATTTTTGCAAATATCTACTTGTTTCTGGGATGATGGTAGAATCTGGATGGGAAACTTTACTGAGCTCACAGTGTGTGGCAATTAAATTAAAAGGAGCAGACTTTAGTAACTCATTGGTTCTGTGCGTATGAATTCACGGAGTTCTCACCGTCAATCTCGATGTTTCCCAACACTTGTGACTCTGTGAAGTAGATGGTGTAAGATGCTCAAGCAGATGAAACGTGCAAACTGACATTGACTCAAAGCTCTAAAGTAGCAGAGAGGTGAGCATTCAAAGACTCAACATTCAAAGTGCATTTATTATCAAAGCATGTATGCACTGCACAACCCTGAGATTCATCTTCCCCACAGACAGCCACGAAACAAAGAACCTGTTCAAAGAAAAACACCAAACCCAACCGCCCCCATGCGCAAAAAAAAACCACACAAACAGCAACCAAGATAAAATGAGCGAAAAACGGAACATAAAACCCAAAATTCAGAGTCCAGGCATATTCTGGGATTGAAAGGCTTGTCGTATGAAGAGCGTTCGATGGCTCTGGGCCTGGACTCACGAGAATTCAGAAGAATGAGGGGTGACCTCATTGAAACCTATTGAATGGTGAAAGGCCTTGATTGAATGGATGTGGAGAGGATGTTTGCTATAGTGGGGGAGTCTAGGACCAGATGACACAGATAGAGTGGATGTGGAGAGGATGTTTCCTATAGTCGGGGATGTAGGACCAGAGGACACAGATAGAGTGGATGTGGAGAGGATGTTTCCTATAGTGGGCGAGTCTAGGACCAGAGGACACAGATAAAGTGGATGTGGAGAGGATGTTTCCTATGGTGGGGGAGTCTAGGACCAGAGGACACAGATAGAGTGGATGTGGAGAGGATGTTTCCTATGGTGGGAGAGTCTAAGACCAGAGGCACAGATAGAGTGGACGTGGAGAGGATGTTTCCTATGGTGGGAGAGTCTAAGACCAGAGGGCACAGATAGAGTGGATGTGGAGAGGATGTTTCCTACAGTGGGGGAGTCTAGGACCAGAGGACACAGATAGAGTGGATGTGGAGAGGATGTTTCCTATAGTGGGGGAGTCTAGGACCAGAGGACACAGATAGAGTGGATGTGGAGAGGATGTTTCCAATAGTGGGGGAGTCTAGGACCAGAGGGCACAGATAGAGTGGATGTGGAGAGGATGTTTCCTATAGTGGGGGAGTCTAGGACCAGAGGACACAGATAGAGTGGATGTGGAGAGGATGTTTCCTATGGTGGGGGAGTCTAGGACCAGAGGACACAGATAGAGTGGATGTGGAGAGGATGTTTCCTATGGTGGGAGAGTCTAAGACCAGAGGCACAGATAGAGTGGATGTGGAGAGGATGTTTCCTATGGTGGGGGAGTCTAAGACCAGAGGGCACAGCCTCGGAATAGAGTGGCATCCTTTTAGAATGGAGATGAGGAGGAATTTCTTTAGCCAGAGAGTGGTGAATCTGTGTAATTCTTTGCCTCAGGCATCTGTGGAGGCCTTACATTTATTCAAGGCAGTGTTTGATAGATTCTTGATTGATCAAGCCATGAAGGGATATGGGGAGAAGGCAGAAGGTTGGAAAATTGTATCAGCCATGATGAAACGGCGGAGCAGATACGATGGGCCAAATGGCCTAATTCTGCTTCTATACCTTATGGTCTTATGGTCTTATATTCAGTTCAGGCGGCAGTGAATAAACAGTCAACTTTTCGGGCTGAGAGCCTTCATCAGGGGTGGAAAAAAAGATGAGAAGTCCCTTGGTTGAAGTCAGAGGGCAGCAGAGAGTGACAGAGTTTTTGCTGAAATCCCATCGCAGAGGAGATTTAAGCTTCTTCAATGTAGGCGGCCCTCAAAGAGACTTCACACTGTTGTAGGAGGGTCACAAACATGAGAAAATCTGCTGATGCCGGAAACCCAAGGCCAGTCATCCTCCAACATTTTGTGTGTTTTGCTGTGGATTTCTAGCATCTGAAGATTTTCTCATGTTTGACATTCGGTTTAGCTCAGTTCGCTATCTGCAGGCAGCCCTGACCAAAAACGCGCCAAGTAGCAAGGAAACAGAAGCAAGCAGAACTCAAGAACGCATCATAACGTGAGCTACAGGGTCTAATCCACAAACCGTGCCGATTAGATCTTGCCCAAGACCCAGAACTCCGAAAGCATCGAGACAACATTACTTCATTTGTTTCAAGTGGCGCGCTGGAAGCTCTGAAACTCCATGGATGTCTTAAGCCAGTGATTGGCCCAGAGGTGCTGATTTCAAATCTCTCTCTGTTTTGGCGGAAGCAGTATCATGACAATATTTTACTTGCTAAATACTCAATTACTATTTGTGGCCCGTTGGCACTCCTTTGACGCCCATTGAACGCAAGTGTGGGAAAGTTACTGGTCCCCTCTGTACACATTGACAGGAGCGAGATATACCAGCCGGTCCAGTGGTGTCGCAGCCATAACCTTGCACTCAGTGTCAGTAAGACCAAAGAGCTGATTGTGGACTTCAGAGAGGGTAAGACGAGGGAACACACACAGCAGTCCTCGTGGAGGGATCAGAAGTGGAAAGGGTGAGCAGTTTCAAGTCCCAGGTTGTCAACGTCTCTGAGGATCTATCCTGGGCCCAACGTGTCGATGCACGACAGCGGCTGTATTTCATTATGAGTTCGAGAAGATTTGGTATGTCACCGAAGTCACAAAGTTACTGTGGAGCTCATTCTAACTGCTGCATGACTGTCTGGTATGGAGCGGCGGGGAGGGAGGTGCTACTGCACAGGATCCAAAGAAGCTGCAGAAGGTTGCGAACACTGTCAGCTCCATCATGGGCGGCAGCTTTCCTATCACACTGGACAGCGTTAAGGAGCGATGCCTCAGAAAGGCGGTGAAGGACCCCCATCACCCAGGATGTGCCCTCTTATTGCTACCATCAGGGAGGAGGTACAGGAACCTGAAGACACACACTCAACGATTCAGGAACAGCTTCTTCCCCTCTGCCATCAGGGAGGGGGTACAGGAGCCTGAAGACACACACTCAACGATTCAGGAACAGCTTCTTCCCCTCTGCCATCAGGGAGGAGGTACAGGAGCCTGAAGGCACACACTCAGCGATTCAGGAACAGCTTCTTCCCCTCTGCCATCAGGGAGGAGGTACAGGAGCCTGAAGACACACACTCAACGATTCAGAAACAGCTTCTTCCCCTCCGCCATCAGGGAGGGGGTACAGGAGCCTGAAGACACACACTCAACGATTCAGAAACGGCTTCTTCCCCTCCGCCACCCGATTTCTGAATGGACATTGAACCCACGAACACCACCTCACTACTTTGTGCAGTGCTTATTTAGATTAATTATGCATATATTTACTTATTGTAATGCACAGTTTTTATTATTGTGTATTCCAATGTACTGCTGCCGCATTACAACAAATTTCACGACACGTGCCAGTGGTATTAAACCTGATTCTGATGATAATTCCGATAAATCTGCCTGACTGATTGTTCTAATGATAACTGCTTTTACAACTATTCAAAATGCAATCAGCGAGTGTAATGAAAAAATTAAGGCATCAGACAGGACACAAAATGACTTCTTGTAGCAATATATTTTGAGAGCGATCTGAAATCTGTGCTGATTAGAGGGTAAGGGATAAAATAAGCTGATTTGAATCCCATATCTGCCAGGATTTCAGCTTGTTTCTGTTAATTCCATCTTCCCCAGAAGTTCCACTATTTCACCACCGGGTAGATCAAATAGGATTCCAGCATCTGAGAAGGTGATACAAATTCCATACTGACCTTTGGGACTGCCATCAAAATGAAATAAAGTCATTTATACCAGTTCATTTGAGAATGATTCTAGCTTAGGAGTGGAACAAAATATATATACCTTATCTGGTTAATGCTTCCTGAGTTACTATGGATGTGATAATGTGTGTGTATGTTGGCTGTATGCCTCTCTGGACAACTTCTCCTTTCCAAGCAAGGTCAAGGACTTGCAAGGGTCTTTAAGGACCCCCGTCACTCAGGACATGCCTTATTGTCATTGCTACCAACAGGAAGGAGGTACAGGAGCCTAAAGGCACACACTCAATGATTTGGCAACAGCTTCTTTCCCTATGCCGTCTGGTTTCTAAATGGGCCATGAATCCACAGCGCCCATCTGCCCCCTTCTTTGTCCACTCTCCTTCTGCAGATTTCTACCACGGAGAGCATCCTAACTGGCTGCATCGCCATCTGGGGTGCGGGGGGCTACTGCACAGGACCGAAAGAAGCTGCAGAGAGTTGTAAACTCAGTCAGCTCCATCACGGACACTAACCTCCATAGTAGCCAGGACATCTTCAAGGAGCGATGCCTCAAAAAGGCGTCATCCATCATTAAGGACCCCCATCACCTAGGACATGCCCTCTTCTCATTGCTACCATCAGGGAGGAGGTACAGGAGCCTGAAGGCACACACTCAACGATTCAGGAACAGCTTCTTCCCCTCTGCCATCCGATTTCTGAGTGGACATTGAACCCATGAACACTACCTCACTACTTTTTATTTCTATTTTTTTCACTACTTATTTAATTTAACTATCATTTATATATATATACATTATTTTTATAATTCACAGTTTTTCTCTATTTTTATGTATTGCATTGTACTGCTACTGCAAAAACAATAAATTTCATGACATATGCTGGTGATATTAAACCTGATTCTGAAGAATCGATAAAAGGCAACACTAAAATAAACCCTGGAGAAACCGGGGAGTGATAGAGATAGCGGGGGGAATTCAATACTGAAGAAAGAAACCATTATGGCTATAACAAGATTTGTTGCAAGATCAATCTAACCCTTCCATCAGACATCCATCTTTCATCCATCTGCCTATCTAAATGTTCCTAACATATCTGTCACTACCATCATCCTAGAGAGGGTGTATCACGCTGTGTGTGAAAGCACCTACCTCTGATGTTCCCTAGATACCTTAAAATTATGTTCCCCCCCCCCCCTCCCTTGTATTCGCTATTTCTGCCCTGGGGAAAAACGTCTCCAGCTGTCCACTCAATCTTATCATCTTATACACCTCTATCAAATTACGTCTCATCTTGCTTTTCTCTAAAGAGAAAAGCCCTAGCCCGCTCAACCTCTCCTCGTAAGATGTGCTCTCTAATCCAGGCAGCATCCCGATAAATCTCCTCTGCACCCTCTCTAAAGCTTCCACATCCTTCCTATAATGAGGTGGTGAGAGCTGAACGCAATATTCCAATTGTAGTCTAACCGGGATTTTATAGAGCTGCAATATTACCTCACGGCCCTTGAGAGATCCTCCTCATCATCATTATGTGCCGTGTCATATGACATGGGTGATCGTGGTCTTATCCATGAGCATGATTGTCCTTGGCAAATTTTTCTACGGAAGTGGTTTGCCGTTGCCTTCTTCTGGGCAGTGTCTTTACAAGACGGGTGGCTCCCAGCCAGTATCAACACTCTTCAGAGATTGTCTGCCTGGACTCAGTGGTCGCATCACCAGGACTTGTGATGTGCACCGGCTGCTCATATGACCATCCAACACCTGCTCCTACGGCTTCATGTGACCCTGATCAGGGGCTAAGCAGGTGCTACACCTTGCCCAAGGGTGATCTGCAGGCTGGCGGAGGGAAGGAGTGCCTCACACCTCCTTTGGTAGAGATGCATTTCCATTTGAAAAATTGTGTCTGTTAGCACCATGTGTCACGGTCCCTTCTAGCAATCGCCCACCTGGCTATTTACCTCAGGAATTGGGCCTCAATCCCTTCGTTTAGTTCCCAATCATTCCCAGGTCCCACTAACTACAAACACCTGCTTTCCATCAGCAAATGCAGGATAAAAACCCTGTGACCACTACAAGGAGCTGCCAGTTCGTTGGTTGACTCCAGTGTGAGTAACCTCATTTCATGGTTCCTAGGACTGCTGGTTCTAAGTCTAGCATCGCTCCTGGATACCGACTCCACGCTTGCTACGTTAATAATGCCTCCCGACTCTGCCTCCACGCCCGTGTTCTGCACTTGGGTTCGTCCACCGCCACGCTCGTGAACACCATGTTTCACTAGACCAGTGACCTGGGTTCATTTCCCATTTACTGTCTCTGACGAGTTTGTATGCTCTCCCTGTGAGTGCAGGGGTTTATTCCAGTGCTCTGGTTTCCTCCCACAGTCCAAAGACGTACCAGTTGGTAGGTTAATTGATCATTGTCAATTCTCCTGTAATTAGGTGAGGATTAACTGGGGGGATTGCTGGGTGGCACGGATCGCAGGTCTGGAGAGGCCGGTTCCATGCTGTACCTCAATGAAAGAAATGAAGAAAAGAGAAGAGACCAGAAATTATAATGAATATGGCCAAGATTTCCCTTGACCAACACTGTGAGTTGTGCCTTAAAGGCCCATAAGCCTCTGTTTGGTTCAATTCCCCTGATTCTGGATCAAGATTCTTGATGTATGATGAGAGGTTGAGTAGATTGGGACTCTACTCATTGGAGTTCCGAAGAATGAGAGGCAATCTTATTGAAACATATAAGATTGTGAAGGGGCTTGATCGGGTAGATGCGGGGAGAATGTTCCCAATGATGGGTGAAACTAGGACTGGGGGGCATAATCTTAAAATAAGGGGATGCCGTTCCAGGACTGATATGTGGAGAAATTTCTTCACTCAGAGGGTAGTGGGGCTGTGGAATTTACTGCCCCAGAGAGCTGTGGAAGCTACTACACTCAATAAATTCAAAACGGAGATAGACATTTTCCTGGATAAAAATGGCATTAGGGGATACGGTGAGCGAGCAGGTAAGTGGACATGAGGCTAGGTTTAGATCAGCCATGTGATCTCCTGGACCAGTTTTCGATAGCCTGGATGGGTCGGAGAGGAATTTTCCAGATTTTTTCTCCTCAATTGGCAACTCGGTTTTTTCCCCCCGGGTAATCACATGGGTTTGGGCGGGATGAATAATAAAATAAAATGGGCGGCATGGTGCCCTGTTGGTTGGCACTGTTGCCTTGTGGGATTCGGTGAAAACTAGAGTTAAGATTGGATCAGCCATGATCTTGTTGAATGGCGGAGCAGGCTTGAGGGGCCGATTGGCCTACTGCTGCTCCTATCTCTTAAGTTCTTATGTTCTTATGTAAGACAAAGTAGAAGAAAATATCCTCACAAGACATGTCACGATTGTGAAACTGAAGGGACAAGCCGGTGGCTCCTTTGTCCAGTAATGGGTACCTTCTACTTGACGGAAGCTGAGCTAAGTCTGTAGCAGAAGGTGAGATCAGCACTCGGGCTCAGTAATGGTAGACAGTGACAGTCTGCTCGATTTTCCAGCGAAAGCAGGAATCTTTGAATCCAAGAGTCCATGTATATAAGAGGAATTTTCAAAAGTTCCAGTCCTCTTAATCAGTGGAAATCATATGGGTTTTACACTCAGTGGCCACTTTATGAGGTACACCTGCTCGTTAATGCGAATATCTAATCAGCCAATCACGTGGCCGCAGTTCAACGCATAAAAGCATGCTGACACGGTCAAGAGGTTCGGTTGTTGTTCAGACCAAATGTCAGAATGGGGGGGGGGGGGGGGGGGAAGAAATGTGATCTGAGTGACTTTGACCGCGGAATGATTGTTGGTGCCAGATGGGCTGGTTTGAGGATCTCGGAAACTGCTGGGATTTTCACACACAGCAGTCTCTGGAGTTTGCAGAGAATGGTGCGAAGAACAAAAAAGAGCATCCAGTGGACGGCAGTTCTGTGGGCGAAGGCGCCTTGTTAATGAGAGAGGTCGGGGGAGAATGGCCAGACTGGTTCGAGCTGACAGGAAGGTGACAGTAACCCGTTACAACAGTGGTGTGCAGAAGAACCTCTCTGAACGCACAATACATCGAACCTTGAAGTGGATGGGCCACAGCAGCAAAAGACCACGAACATACACTCAGTGGCCACTTTATTAGTTACCTCCTGTACCTAATAAAGTGGCCACTGAATGTACATTAGAATCAGTCCCACTGTCAAACAATGATTCAAAACTACTAACCCCCCCATTCGAACAGATACTAAAATAATCATGCTGCATTATAAAAAATAACAGTGACCTTACTTTTATGCTGAATTGTCAATGTATATCACCAATTTACCAGGAAAAAGGTATATTAAATAACAGTGCTGGATCTGTACTCATTATTTACAAACTTACATTAAAGACAAAACTTTTCTTTCATGGAGCGGTGATGTGCATGTTTACCGCCTTGTACAAGGAACTGTCAGAATTCTGGTACTGTTTCAAGGAACTGCGGCCCCAGGTTACAATCCGTGTCACTTCAATGGATTGGTCGACAAAATTCATCAGAATCTAGGCCAGGATATGTATTTTTTTTCTTACGGTTTGAAGATTAGGTCAAATTCCAAGTTATTTCTCCATGGGAGCTATGATGGATTTGCAAGGGTAACAGAGAGAGTGACTAATAGGATATTGAGGCTTAATAAATCGTAGCGGAGATTCTTCCACTCTCCTGAAACAAGTAATTATTAGGGAGAGGAGATAAGTAATAAAGTGGCCACTGAGTGTATGTCACTAGGGTCTGCTGGGTAGCTTTCTTTCCACATTATATTTAATAGAATGCGGGTGAGAGCTGTTATCTTGCAGATGGATACGGAAGTTTTGCACTCTTCCTGGAATGTGAAGCGATCTGAGAGTTTCATCTTTCTCTGCGCTCGTTCAACGAATTATCAGTGCATCTTTTTTCCTGCCACGTCCTTCTTTTGCTTCCGACACCCAGTCTGTCAGCCTTGTTGATTGACGTAACTCTAATTCATTGATGTTCTGCCGCTACCTTGTAAAAACAAATAGAACTATCAGCAACATCGGAGGTAACGCAAAAGACAAAACGAATAATTCATATTCTGTAATGTTTGTCTTTGATATTAAATTCTGTCTAAACCATTCACCTCTCCAGCTGGTGGGAACAGACATTCCTTGATATATTTATAACCAATCCATCCTTTGCCTTTTGCCTCCTTCGACATTTCTCATTCTAATGGCAAATATTTATTTTTCTCCACTGAGTTATTGAAAAATTTGGGTAAATGGCTGTAGTCCAAACTGCTGGACCTAAACAAACTTGACCTGAAGAAGGATCTTGGCCTGAAATGTCTACTGTTTACTCTTTTCCTTAGAAGCTGCCTGACCTGCTGAGTTCCTCCAGCATTAGGTGTGGCTTTGGATTTCCAGCATCTCAGCATCTGCAGATTTTCTTATCTTTGCTTTTGTATAGTATCCTTTTCAGTAAGACCCCCAAAACGCAGCTGACCGACAACAAGCCACTTCCCAGAATTTACCTAACGTGCCACTGGTCTCTCTATGAGAAGCACTTCAGCACATTTTTGTACAGTAAGGCTCAAGTTCATGTGCTTATCCAAGCCAAGATTTGGGAAATTTGATTTTGGTTCATAGTTCTTTTTCCAGGGATGGAGATTTCGCAGCGGAAAGAAAAGGCACAATGAACAACTGGGTTCAAATAATTTTGCATTGCCACCAATTGGATGAGAAGCGGATGGACCAACAACCGTCATCAACAAGCAGACGGGAGAGAGGGGCGACGTCGAGAACTGGAGCCCCATCTCACTGTTGAATGTAGATGACAAGATCCTCTCTCACGCAGGGTCTAGTCTGATCTGGCACAGGCGATCCACCTGGACCAAATCTGCGATGTACCTGGCAGAAAGATCTTCGTCAGCTTTACGCTGCTCCATCGCTTACATGCAGGACGTGGGGGAATGCCTGCCTGGCCTGCTTGGACTATAAAACGTAAACACAAGAGATCCTGCAGATGCTGGAATTGCAGATTAACACATACAAAATGCTGAGGAACTCAGCAGCCCAGGAGAGGGACGAGCCGTCAATGTTTTTGGCCGAGACCTTCATCAGGACTACTAGAAGACCTTTGGCAGGAAATCACACATTTGCGTGTTGGACGTGCTGTGCAAAGTGGGAGAAAAGCAGGAATTGGATCCAGCTGCGCTACAGAGAGATCTTGCTGCAGTCCAAATCACCTAATGGGAAACTGATAGCTTCCCCATCAAGTCAGGAGCCAGGCTGTCTCCCCTTTCTTGTTAATGTGCTTTGCCAAATCCATCAGGAAGGGATGATGTCGCCAGGCAGCGGACAGATCCAGGTGAAAGCCTCCCTGCACATGGACAACATCATCATCTTCTGCTCGGATTCTCAGCCAGATTGTAGACTGTGGCTATTTTGAATTAGCATCAGGGGCCCGAGTTAACCACGCGAAAAGAAAGGCCGCACTCTGCAGCATCTGGCCCAACTGATCTGGCATCCCCTTCACTGTCAGGCCTGGCTACCTGTAAGTGCTAGGGATCCCGTTTGGAGGGACTGAGGCATGTAACAGGAATTGGCTGGAGTGGACTGGGAAGAAATTGGGACAGTGGGAACAGCGTTCCCTCTCAACTGGGAAGAACTTGGTCATCAGTGTGAGGTGCTGCTGTACTTAGCACAGGTATGAATGAATGAATGATAATTGTCATTATACATAGATACAATGAAACTCTGTTTGGCTTCCTCAGGCAATCAAACAAAGCGGTAGATAAAAACAAGACAGTGACAGAAAAACAGTATTAAATAGATAAGTAGCAGAAAATAAGTTACAGCAACACCAGAATGTCACAGTAATGCACAAAGTGCCGTTAGTGCGAGTATTTGAGTCCTTGTGTGTGCTCACAGTTTCAGTCATTGTTCTGTGGGAGTGGTGTGATGGAGGCCACAGCTCTGAGGTGGAAGCTGTTCCTCAGTCTATTTGTTCTGGCTTTTCGTGTCCTGAACCTTTTGCTGGATGGCAGCGGGTCAGACAGGGAGTGGCCGGGGTGTGTGGTGTCTCTGGTTATGCTGATTGCTTTCCTCCCGAGTCTGCTGGAATAGACGGCGTCCAGTCCGGGGAGCTCCATCCTGACAAAGGTATGGCTGGTCTCCTGTTCCTCCTGCTTAGAAATCACCCATGCAATCTTTTGGCTTACCTGGAGATCCAGGTGGGAACGAGTCAGATGGAAGACACACATTGCCCCGAGCAATGTCTTCCTCATCCTGATGACTACTGTTGGATCTTTGTTTATTTTGTGATCTCTGGGGCTCTTCCAGGAGTCAGGAATGATGAGCAGTCTTAATGCCAAGATTTCAGTTTATTTTAGAGCACAGACAAACATACAAATACCAAGCAAACTAAATAAAGAGCTGAGAAATGATGCTAAGAGGTAGAATGAATGTGTTAAGGTCTGGTCCGGAGTCCGCATTCTGGTTCTTGATCCGGTCCACGGACTCTGGACTCCGGGTCCTTTGACCATCCCTCGGTTCATCTTGAGCTCATCTTGAGGATCATCTTGGCTTGTTTGGGTTCAAGGAGGCGCACCTGATGCCTATCGGTCAGTGGTGTATATAAGGGACTCTGGGACTGAGTATAGTTGGGGTCATCATCCTGTTCTGACCTGGTTTGGAGTACCCACTGTTATAGACGAGTTCTATGAGTGAATCAGGAAGTCACCCTGGACCAAGCTCCCTTCCTATCCCTTGCCTCTGTTGGGTAAGCCAGGCCCGACTGCCGCTGCCTGGCGGGGGACTCTGCCCCTTCTGATCCCTTGCCTCCGTTGGGTAAGCCAGGCCGAACTGCCATTGCCTGGCGGAGGACTCTGCCCCTTCTGATCCCTCGCCTCCTACGGGTTGTGCCCTGCAACCTGCCCAGGCCCCTGTGTCCTGCCTGGGAGGTCCGGGCCCTGCCCAGGAGTTCTGCGGCCCGCCCAGAGGACTCTGACCCTTCCTATCCCTCGCCGCCGACGGGTTGTGCCCTGCGACCTGCCCAGGCCCCTGTGTCCTGCCTGGGAGGTCCGGGCCCTGCCCAGGAGTTCTGTGGCCCGCCCAGGGGACTAACCTCCCAGCACTCCTAGTTCCAAGAACCCATCCTCGAGACCCCAGCCCCAAGTCTAGCCTCTAGACCATCTCTGAGCTCCAAGACCATCTTTGAACTCCAGGATCAACTCTGAACTCCAGTCTCATGTCCCCTTATGACAGAATGTGAACATAGAAGAAATAAAGAGGCCAAGATAGCACCTCTGAGAAATCTATGACTCTTATAGATAAGATAAGGAAAATTCCTTAGATAGGAAAGAATTAGTTCATAGACTACATAATTAAAACAATTACATCACATGGTGTGTTGGCGCGTGGCCTAGTGGGCAAGGCATCAGACTAGTAACCTGAAGGTTGCTGGTTAAAGCCTCAGCTGAGGGAGCGTGTTGTGTCCTCGAGCAAGGCCCTTAACAACACATTGCTCTGCGACGACACCGGTGCCAAGCTGCTTGGGTCCTAGTGCCCTTCCCTTGGACAACATCGGTGGCGTGGAGAGGGGAAGGCCTGCAGCTTGGACAACTGCCGGTCTCCCATACAACCCTGCCCAGGCCTGCACCCTGGAAACTCCAGGCGCAGATCCATGGTCTCTGGAGACCGACGGATGCCACCACTCACATCACATGGGTACTGGGCTAGTACATAGCCAATGAGAAAGGTAATAAACCTAGTTCAGCTGCTATACCGCTTTCTGCCAGTGAGTGTGAAAAATACCTGAGTTTGTTAAAATGTACAAATCTTATGAAAAGTATTGCATTAAAAAACAGTGGTTTTCAACAACACCTTTGCGTCTGGCTGCATCAGTCTGTGTGTGGAACCAAAGTACGCAGGCACCATTTATCAATACGTGACGAGGTCCAGGTTTTGTGAATGATGGGTCTGGGCCCGATGCCACGCAATGCCCCAGTGAGATGGGCATTGCCACGCTGCCTGTCCTTTGAGGAAAACTTCTTTCAGACCAACCTGTTTGACCACAAGTCCATCGGGCATTGGTCATCACAGACCATCCCTGAAAAGAACATTTTCCAAATACATTTTTAAAAAACAAAATAAACTTTATTCACGATAAAATAATATAGGCAATAATAAACCATGCAAAGCCTTAAACATTGAACACCTAACTGGTTTATGCAAAGGAAATACAGAAGGTAACTTCAAATTGTAGTCGTTAGTTTAGGAACAGATGCGCTAATAGAGGTATGGAAAGTTAATTAGGAACATTAATTTTATGATTTCATACTCTACTTATAAAGTAAGTGGAATGTAGATAAAAATATGGCTTTAAATGTCTTAAAATGTTCAAGAAAATTGTGATGAATATAGACGACAAAACATCACATAAATATAATCGCAAAGAAAGCACGACAGCGCCTCAGCTTTCTCAGGAGTCTGCGGAGATTTGGCATGTCATCAAAAACCTCGGTAAACCTCTATGGATGTGGGGTGAAAGTGTGCTGACTGGCTGCATTATGGCCTAGTATGGGAACATTTGAGAAGAAAATCCTATAAAAGGTAGTGGATTTGGCCCAGTACTTTGTGAGTAAAACCTGCCCAGCCATTGAGCACATCTACATGAAACCGTAGAATAGCAGCATATATCTTCAAAGATCGTCACCATCCAGGCAGTACTCTTTTCTCGCTGCTGCCATCAGGTAGAAGGTACAAGTGCCTCAGGACTCGCACTGCCAGATTCAAGAATGGTTGTTAACCTTCAACCGCCAGGCTCTTGAACAAAAGGGGATAAGACCATAAGACAAAGGATAACTACACTCATTCTACTTCTGGTGTTCCCACAACCGAAGGTCTCACTTTAAGGACTCTTTATCTTGTTGTTTCTTATTCATTATTTATTGCTGTTTATTTATATTTGCATTTGCACAGTTCGTTGTTTATCGATCCTGTTTGCAGTTACTGTTCTATAGATTTGCTGAGGATGCCCGCAGGAAAATGAATCTCAGGGTTGTATGTGCTGACGTGTATGCACTCTGATAGTATATTTTACAATACTTCGACTCGAGTGAGTTGTAGATGAAGGTAGGGTAATGAGGAGAATCAATGCGTGGGGTATTAAGAATGGTGCATCAGCACATATTGGGCAGAATCTATAAAGAATTGGTGGAGTTTAGCCATTCAAAGTGAATTAAGTTCCATACTTACTATGAGGCTGGCGCTTACTTACAGATTTACTGAGCAGAACCTGTCCCTGTATCCTTGGAATCCGGTTTTGCTTGGACACCCCAGCATCTGCTGCTCAAATCCTGCCTCTGTCAGATTTGGTGTGGGATCGGAGAACCCATTTAATTTCCTAGGGATTTCCTAATGTGCAGGTGAGGAGGCACTGGGGATGATAAGTAATTTAAAAATGATGCACTTTACATAATTAAAGTACATAAAATTAGGCAGGTCCATTATGGGCACTGGCCTTTGTAGTATCTAGGATATCTTCAAGGAGCGGTGTCTCAAAAAGGCAGCGTCCATCATTCAGGACCCCCATCACCCAGGACATGCCCTCTTCTCATTGCTACCATCAGGGTGGAGGTACAGGAGCCTGAAGGCACACACTCAACGATTCAGGAACAGCTTCTTCCCCTCTGCCATCAGGGAGGAGGTACAGGAGCCTGAAGACACACACTCAGCGATTCAGGAACAGCTTCTTCCCCTCTGCCATCAGGGAGGAGGTACAGGAGCTTGAAGACACACACTCAACAATTCAGGAACAGCTTCTTCCCCTCTGCCATCAGGGAGGAGGTACAGGAGCTTGAAGACACACACTCAACAATTCAGGAACAGCTCCTTCCCCTCTGCCATCCAATTTCTGAATGGGCATCGAACCCATGGACACGACTTCAATACTTTATTTCTGTTTTTACACTACTTATTTAATATTGCTATCTAATATACATATATACTGTACTTACTGTAATTCACAGTTTTTTTTTCTATTTATCATGTATTACTGCCAGTCAGTTAACAAACGTCATGGCGTCTGCTGGTACTATTAAACCTGATTCTGATTTGAACTCTTTCAAAGCCTCTAGTGCATTTTAATTATTTTTTATTTTGAAAAATAATACAGGTATTTGTATGACAATTATTTACTGTGGGGCACTACCGTGGTGTAGCAGTTAACGTGATACTATTAAAGTTCTGGAGTTCAGAGTTCAATTCTGGCACCATCTATTGGGAGTTTGCACGCTCTCCCCATGACCACGTGGGTTTCCTCCGGGTGCTCCCACAGTCTAAAGACGTACCGGTTACCAGGTTGATGGATCGTTGTAAATTGTCCCGTGATTAGGCTAGCGTTAAACAGGTGGGTTGCTGTGTGTGTGGGGGGGGGATACACCTCATCGGGCCAGATGTGCCTGTTCCGCGCTGGGTCTCTAGATAAATAAATAAATACAATTTAATAGCTTTTATTTCTCTTTCCGAACCTGTTTCCAGCTTTTCTGGTCTTGTTGTGGATTTCCTACATCTACAGTGTTTGATTTGCATTCCCCACATTAGATTTTAAGGGGATTAACATTTCTGCCGTGACTATATTACAATGAAAATCGTGACCACACCGATATCATTAGCTTCGGCTTTGAACCTTCCTGTTTGAATGCCCAGCGTCAGTACACCTGAAACTTTGGTCATTAACAGAGCGGTGAAAGTGGTCCACGTTCTGAATAATACTTTGCAGTCATGTGTGGATGATGTTTGTCACAGTTGCAACTGATGGAAAATCCAGAGTAACGCACACAAAATGCTGGAGGAACTCAGCAGGCCGGGCAGCATCTATGGAGGGGAATAAAGAGCCAACCTTTCGAGCCTATACTCCTCTTTAGGACTGGGAGAATCCGTGTTTTACTCGCAGAGTGCGTCATGGAGAATGTGGCGGAGTGGAGATGCGTCTCTTCCAAAGGAGGTGTAAGGCGCTCCTTCCCTCCGCTATCCTGCAGGTCACCCTTGGGCAAGGTGTAGCACCTGCTTAGCACCCCCTCCCCTCGAGCAAGAGTCTGGTGGGGGGGAGTCGCCCGTCTTATGAAGCCACTGCCCAGAAGAAGTCAACGGCAAACCACTTCCGCAGAAACTTTTGCCAAGAACAATGGTGGGCATGGGGAGACTGCGATCTTGTAAGTCATATCATAATTGTAATGAATGAATGCCCATCAAAAGAGCACCTTCCTTGCAGTAGTTTATTGCATGAGTGTGGAAAAGACGTATAAACTCCTCTCCAACCAGTAATATATAAATACACTTCGGTAATGTAAGTCGCATTTATCCTTTATCGAACATTTATTATCCCAGTGTTAGATGTCATAACAGGAAGCTTCAATAATCAAACCAGGCATTTCAGCGGAAATTATATAGATTAGAAAGAGGTAATATTGGGTTTTATTTCGCTACAGTAGTATACCATTAAGGTGTTATATTCGGAATAAATAATAGCAGTGCAGCAAGCTAAATTACAATAAATAGAGGTTCAGCCATTATCTCAGTGGGGCTTCGATGATTTTGCCATTTCAATTGGTGCATGCGTTAATTCTGTGTTTAAACAGCTCAGTACTCCAGTCTTCCTAATGAAATCGCAGAGAAGCACGCTTTCAGTCACAGAAGCTGCCCCACTCTGCCCAGCTTGGGCATTTGACTCACCGCGAGACAGGCGAGGCAGACTGGTTTGCTGCAGGAAGTGAACTGGTGAGCCACAAGTGCGGGTTAGATTTGGGAAGTGGAGAGTTAAAATCGAGAATGCTTTCTACTCTAGGTCATGATCCAGAAGCCTTCGACTGAAAACTCCTCTGTTCATACCTGGCTTTGAAGTTTTAGCAGTGGAATGTGGATCTATGGATCTATGGAATATAGGAAGCATGGAAAATATAGAAGGTGGGAGGAGCATGAGACTTTTTAGATCATTAAATAATTCTGTCTTTCAATGAGATCATGACTGATCTGTGACCGAAGTCCTTGTGCCTCTTATTAGACTGGAATTCCCAACCTTGCTTAATGGTACTGGTCCATGGTACAAAAACAGATTGGGAATCCCTGCTCTAGACCCTTATCTTAGAAACTACCAAAGATCTAAAATTAATTGACCAGGAGTCAGTTGTCATTTGTAGAAGAGAATTGTGAATTTCTATAACATTGCTCATGTGAAATTTCACTAATGTCACCCCAGAAGGAATAACGAGAGAGAGAGGGAGAGGGAGGAGGGAGAGAGGGAGAGAGAGAGGGAGAGACAGACAGAGACACAGAGAGAGAAAAATAGTCTAAGAGAGAGAAAGAAATATAGCCCAAGATAATGCTAGGGGCTTTTCATATCAGTTCGAGAACCTGATGGCAGTAGGAAAGAAGCTGTGTTGAACCTTGGGGTGTGTGTCTTCCAGCTCCTGTATCTCTTGCCTGATGGTAGCATCAAGACGATGCTGGATGGTAATGGTCCTTAATGAGGGACGTCGACATCCTGAGGCATCGCCTCTTGTACAAGTCCTTGATGGCCGGGTGAACCTATACCCCCGAGCCCACAACTCTCTGTAGCCCTATGCTTCCGTACCAGGCCATGATGCAACCAGTCAGAACACTCCCCGTTGTACCTCTGTAGGAGTTTGTCCGAGTCGTCGCTGACACAATCAATCTCCTTAAGCTTCTAAGAAAGTAGAAACACTGGAGCACCTTCTTCGTGGTTGCAATGATGTGTTCAGTTGGCCCAGCACAGATCCTTCAAGATGTTGACCCCCAGGAAATTGGAGCTGTTCTATGGCGGTCCCTTTAATGAGGATGAGTGCGCGTTTGCCAGGCTTTTCCGTTCTCAAGTCCACGGTCAGTCCTTTGGTTTTGCTGTCGTTGAGCGCAAGGGTGTTTATCTGACACCACTCAACCAGCTGACTTACCTCTTTCCTCATCACCACCCATGATTCTGCTGACAACGGTGACTTAATGAATGGTGTTACAACTGCGCAAAGCCACCCAGACCTAAGTAGAGTAGTCGGCAGCCGTTGATCCCAGGGGATCGTGGGTTTGCACCTCTGGCGGACTGTGTCCTCTCCAGGAGGCAGGCCTGGGCGGGAAGGTTTGAAGAGCCGGCTGCTCCCCCTCTCCACGTCACCGACTTAGTCCGAGGGAAGGGCAAGTGCTGATACGGCTCGGCACCAGTGTCGTCGCAGAGGTTGCCAGAGTGAAGTTGTAAACAACATCAAACTGCCTCAGGGACCCCGGCTCCGGATTTCTTCCTCGGGGTTTACTCCCGAAGCCTTTCCCGTGGCTGGGTATGGCCGCGAGGCAGCGGAGGTTTAAAATCAGAGTTTCCCTCCTCCTAGGCGGGCCGCTGTCCAGGGTTGACGAGCCCCAGCTGCCTGAAGCAACCGGTTTTGAGTCGCCAGTGGCCCGCCTTTACCCCTTCTCTTGTCAGTAGAAACGGTTCCGCTGGGCCTAGTAGCCAAGCCACACGTGAAGGCCGAGAGTTGGACTTGGTTGTCAGAGGCTGTTAGAGTCGCACACCATTTGGAGCACTTGATAGGTAGTGGGAGCTTATCCCACGACCACCGCTAGTTATGACGACCTTAGGAACCCAGACCTAGGTATAGGGAGGGTATATCAGGGGGCCAAGCACGTGGCCCTGAGGTGTGCCTATGTTGGTGGTCACTGAAGAGGAGATGATCTTAGAATGCATGCAATGTCGATATCTTCAGGTTCTCCCTTCATATTGCATGCTATCCTGACCGGCAAATATATTGGACCAAGAATAGGCCACTCAGCCCATCAAGCCTGCCCCATCCTTCTGCACGATGATGGCTGAGCTATGCTGGCCCCAACTCTTCTGTGCCAGTTCTCCATAACCCGTAATTCCTCAGCCTTCCGTGTACTTATTGATCCCCTCATATCTAATGATCTGGCCGTCACCACCCTCTGGGGCAGAGAATTGCAGAGACGTTAACTTCTCAAAGAAGAAGTTCCTATGCATCCCCGGTTTAGATGACCGGCCCCTTATCTTGTAGCTATGCCGCTTGTTCATGATTCTCCCTCCAGTGGAAAAGTAATCAAGCTCCCTCAGGATCTTACATGTTTAATTAAGGTCATCTCTTCTTTTAAATTCCAAAGAATACAAACTGTCTATCCTCTCTTGATAGGACAGCTCTCTCATCCCAGGAAATAGCCTGCTGAGTCTCCTTTGACCTGCCTCCAATTCTATCATGGCCTTTATTAAGCAAGAGGACCAAAACTATGTATCGTAATCCAATTCTGACCTCTCCAAAACCCTGATGAAGGTCCTTCCTTCTTCATGTCAGTAGACAGAGAAGCAGTTTCAGCGACAGGTTGCCATCGATGCAATGCTCCTCAGACAGGATGAAGAGGTCAATACTCCCCAATGCCATTAGGCTTTACAATTCAACCGCCAGGACTTAAGAACTTTTTAAAAGCTATTATTAATGCTTTTTGAGATGGTGATTTAGATGCATATCATATTTTTTACTGAGTTAAGTATTGTATGTAACTAGTTTTGCTACAACAAGTGTATGGGACATTGGAAAAAAAAGTTGAATTTCCCCATGGGGATGAATAAAGTATCTATCTATCTATCTATCTATCTATCTATCTATCTATCTATCTATCTATCTATCTATCTATCTATCTATCTATCTATCTATCTATCTATCTATCTATCTAGTTTCCAGTACTGTCAGTCATGAGACGTGGGAATACTATTGGGCTCAGGTGTAGAAGGATTCTCTGTTGCTGTTTCTCAGGGTTGTCGGCCCTGAGCTGAACCCCCGAACCTGGAGGACCGGTGGACCACTCTTAGTCTGACCTCTACCCTTTGACCTGTTTGGCATGGGTGACCCTACCAAGAGCCAAAGCCCTGACTCCAGCCAACATAACTCCCTGGGTGACTGAGGCACGCAAGCCTCCAAACCCTACGACGAGGCTGTGGTCCTCTTGGAGGATTTACCGCCCAGCAGCCTGACTGGCTGCATCACTGCTTGCTATGGGAACTGTCCATCCTTCAATCATAGGACTCTGCAGAGAGCCCAGTGCATCTGTAGATGTGAACTTCCCACTACTCGGGACATTTACAGAGACAGGTGTGTAAAAAGGGCCCAAAGGATCATTGGGGACCCGAGTCACCCCAACCACAAACTGTTCCAGCTGCTACCATCCGGGACACGGTACCGCAGCATAAAAGCCAGGACCAACAGGCTCCGAAACAGCCTCTCCCACCAGGGCAACAGACTGATTAATACACGCTGACACAATTGTATTTCTATGCTATATTGTCTGTTCTTTTGTAGACACTATTTATTACAAATGACTATAAATTGCACATCGCACATTTAGACGGAGACTTAAACATTTTTTACTCCTCATGTATGTGAAGGATGTAAGAAATAAATTCAATTCAATTCTACTGTTTTTTTTACCACATTTCAAAGCTCAGAAATGTGTGGGATACCTCAGGTTCGAGTGGCAGCTCTTTTCCCCTAAAAGACGTCAGTGAGCTGGTTGGATTTTACATAGAACATAGCTCAGTGCGGACCCGATAGTCCACAAAGTTAGGCTGGCCTTTCAACCTCCTTCAAGCGCAAACTAACCCTTCCCTCCCACATAGGCCTCCATTCTTCTATCCTCCATTTACCCATCTCAGAGAATCCCTTAAACGTCTCGAAAGCAGCTGCCTTTACCGCTAATCAGTTACCACGCTCTTTGTAAAAATTCAGATCTGACATCAACCCTGTGCTCTCCTCCAAACTCCTTCAAGATATATATTCTCTTCTATATAATGCAGCAGCTACACTCAGTGGGTACCTCCTGTATCTAATAAAGTGGCCACGGAGTGTATGCTGGTGGTCTCCTGCTGCTGTGGCCCGTCCACTTCACGGTTCAACGTGTTGTGCATTCGGAGATGCTCTTTTGCACACCACTGTTGTAACGGGTGGTTATCCGATTTGCTGTCATCTTCCTGTCAGCTTGAACCAGTCTGGCCGTTCTCATTAACAGGGCATTTTTGCCCACAGAATTGCTGCTCCCTGGATGTTTGTTTCTTGTTTTTTTGTCCCAGTGTCTGAAAACTCGAAAGACTGTTGCACTTGAAAATCCCAGGAGACCAGCAGTCTCTGAGATACTCAAACCACCCCATCTGGCACCAGCAATCATTCCACCGTCAAAGTCACTTAGATCACATTTCCTCCCCATTCTGATGTTCGGTCGAACAACAAATGAACCTCTTGACTGTGCCTGCATGCTTTGATGCATTGAGTTGCTGCCACGTGATTGGCTGATTAGATACTTGCAATAATGAAAAGGTGTACAGGTGTACCTAATAAAGTGGCCACTGAGTGTATGTAGATTTTCAAGCCTAACTGCAAATGACCTTTTAAATTTTCCAAATGATCGCCAAGTGGCTTTTGATGAGGGCTTTCATCTCTGTAGTATTGCCCTGGTCATCCCAAGACGTAGCATTATTAATTTGAGAATTCAACCAAAAATAAAATTCTTCTAATCATGTCAAATCTCAACGGCACATCAACGTCAATATAAGGCAGGGATTCCTTCCGCTTGTACATTTCTACTTACAGTTTCTACAGTCTGGCAAACGAAAAGTTTGCGTGTGTGTCACTCCCACGTACAAGACAAGTGCCAGTTGTAATATTTGTGCAGATCTGATTTACCAGCACTGATACATTAGACCAAAATGATCCAGATAAGCCGTGTGTTAACTGTGAACACAGATTGGGTTATTGTTGGTAGAGTTTATTTATCGGAATATCGTGTGGATAGCGAGAGGCTTTTCCCCGGGGCTGAAATGGCTAACATGAGGGGGCATAGTTTTAAGGTGCTTGGAAGTAGGTACAGAGGTGTTGTCAGGGTTAAGTTTTTCACACAGAGAGTAGTGGGTGCATTGAATGCACTGCCAGCAACGGTGGTGGAGGCGGATACAATAGGATCTTTTAAGAGACTCTTAGCTAGGTACGTGGAGCTTAGAAAAATACAGGGCTATGCAGTAGAGAAATTCCAGGCAGCTTCTAGAGTAGGTTCCTTGTTCCTTGCACAACATTGTGGGCTGAAGGGTCTGTAATGTGCTGTAGATTTTCTGCGTCCCTATGTTTCTAATAGGCTCTTCTGGCCCTTCGAGCCGCACTGCCCAACAATCCCCCAGCTTATTCCTAGGCTGATCGCGGAACAATTTACGATGACCAATTACCCTACCAACCGATAGGTCTTTGGACACTGGGAGGAAACCGGAGCACCCGGAGGAAACCCACATGGTCACGGGGTGAATATACAAACTCCTTACGATCAGCAGCAGGTCGCCTGTATGTAAAGCGTTGTGTTAACCACTACGCTACCATGCCGCCCCAGTAGTTGCAAGAAGAACCCTCCCTCTCGCTAGTACTATTTCAAAGTTCAAAATAAGAGCAATATTCCATATTCTGGGCTTTTTTAAAAAAAACAAAACTCTTCAAACCGATCTAAAACATTTTGCTCTCATACCAGGAGCTGCACATAGGACCAGATTTGCAAACATGAATTTTTCCGTCCGAGGTAATTTCAAGGTTAGTGCTGGAAGACAAGCAACGGAGCAATTTGTCGCCAGCTTCTCATTAGGAAAGCAACATACCCAATTCAGCAATTATTTTTCCCTTGGGTGGTAAGCAGCAGGGATTGTCTGAGATAGCAGTTTCAGCAGTGGCACTGGGAGGTAGAGTCAGGAAGATGCTGGCAACATTTCTGCGGTGTGAATATCCGCACAGCGTTACTGGTTAGGAAGTTGCAGGTCTTCGACCTGGAGCTAATGAGCAGGTGGTGACGTGATCCAAGTCAGGACGGAGTTGGTTTGGAAAGGAAACTGCATCTGGCAGTGTTCCTTCTCACCTGCTGCCATCGCCCGTCCAGCTGTTCGAGGACACGGGTTTTTGGGTCTCTGACGAAGCCGCCTTGGCAAGTAACGGCGGTGAATTGCGCCGATGGTGTACCTTGCAGCCCAAGTCGATGGTGCCAAAGATAGATAGATAGATAGATAGATAGATACTTTATTCATCCCCATGGGGAAATTCAACTTTTTTCCAATGTCCCATACACTTGTTGTAGCAAAACTAATTACATACAATACTTAACTCAGTAAAGAATATGATATGCATCTAAATCACTATCTCAAAAAGCATTAATAATAGCTTTTAAAAAGTTCTTAAGTCCTGGCGGTAGAATTGTAAAGCCTAATGGCATTGGGGAGTATTGACCTCTTCATCCTGTCTGAGGAGCATTGCATCGATAGTAACCTGTCGCTGAAACTGCTTCTCTGTCTCTGGATGGTGCTATGTAGAGGATGTTCAGAGTTATCCATAATTGACCGTAGCCTACTCAGCGTCCTTCGCACAGCTACCGATGTTAAACTCTCCAGTACTTTGCCCACGACAGAGCCCGCCTTCCTTACCAGCTTATTAAGACGTGAGGCGTCCCTCTTCTTAATGCTTCCTCCCCAACACGCCACCACAAAGAAGAGGGCGCTCTCCACAACTGACCTATAGAACATCTTCAGCATCTCACTACAGACATTGAATACGGCATGTTTAACGCACGCAAGATGCTGGAGGATCTCAGCAGGTCAGGCAGCGTCTGTGGAAAGGAATAAAGAGTGGACATCTCGGGCTGAGAGTCCTGATCGGCCTGAAACAGCAACCGTATTCCTTCCCATGGATCAGGGATTCCCAACCTGGGGTCCGCGGCATAAAAAAAAGTTGGGAACCCCCTACCTTAGATGCTACCTGACCAGCCGAGCTCCTCCAGCACGCTGTGTGCATTGCTCTGGATTTCCAGAATCTGTTGCCTTTAAGATTTACTGCACGTTTAGTGCACTGGGTTGATTGTCCGTCAACTGGCCTGCTTTGTCCTGGATGTTGCTGAACATCTTGCTGGATCATGGGGGGGGTGTGTGGAGGGGAAATTCTCCAAAGTCAACTGTTAATACATCAGGAAGGGTTTTCCTGCACGGGAGAGCAAAATTAGTGGCAACAGATAAAAGACAGAGTTACTAATATCTGGTGATAAACTCAGAAAATTTATCTTTACACAGAGGGTGTTGAGAAAATGGAACATATTATTTATTTAGAGATACGGTACAGTAGCAGGCCCCGCTGTCCCAACGAGCCCGCACCGACCACTCAATTATACCCCTGTGACCAATTAACCTGTTAGCCTGTACGTCTTAGGAATGTGGGAGGAAACCGGAGCACCTGGAGGAAACCCACACGGACATGGGGAGAGTGTACAAACTCCTCTCAGACAGCGGTGGGAATTGAACCAGGGTCGCCGGCGCTGTGAAGCATAATGCCACGCTAATTATCACATGGAGTTGTCAAAACCACCCCAGAAGCTCGATGTGCGAAAGGAAGTGTGCGATGAACTAGGTTCAAGGAAGTGTGAGGAATGAAACACAAATCCTTGCTTCTGTTTTGTAAACTCAGTGTAATCTCATAGAAGTTTTCACATGAATCACAAAAGGTTGGTTTGAAGGTGCAGCAGGCTACCAAGAAGGCAAATGGGATGTTGGCCTTCATCGCTAGAGGGACTGAGTTTAAGAGCACGGAGATTATGCTGCAACTGTGCACTGGTGAGGCTGCACCTGGAGTACTGTGTGCAGTTCTGGTCTCCTTACTTGAGGAAGGATATACTGGCTTTGGAGGCGGTTCACCAGGTTGATTCCAGAGATGTGGGGGTTAGACTATGCGGAGAGATTGAGTCGCCTGGGACTGTCCTCGCTGGAATTCAGAAGAATGAGAGGAGATCTTATAGAAACATATAAAATTATGAAAAGGATAGATAAGTTAGATGAAGGAAAGTTATTTCCACTGCTAGGTGAGTCTAGAATGAGGGGACATAGCCTCAAGGATTCGGGGGAGTAGATTTAGGATGAAGGAGGAATTGGTTTTCCCAGAGAGTGGTGAATTTGTGGAATTCCGATGAAGCAGTGGAGGCTGCCTCGGTAAATATATGTAAGACAAGGCTGGATCGATTTCTGCATAGTAGGGGAATTAAGGATTATGTGGAAACAGCAAGGAAGTGGAGATGAGTCCATGGTCAGATAAGCCATAATCTTGTTGAATGACGGAGCAGGCTCAATGGACCAGATGGCCTACCCTTGCTCCTATTTCTTATGTTCTCATGTTTGTTATGTACTTGAAAGTACAAATCCCATCGTCCTCAGATGGGTTATCTGAAATCCAGTCTTCACGATTAATTGGTATCCTGAAGGTTGTGAAGACAAATTGAGGAGCACTGCAGTTAGGAACAGGGAAATTAAAACTGGAAGCAAGGAAATGGCAGAACAAGAAAATGCTTTGTTCCATCGTATTAAAGGTGGACTCGACCAACCTTTCCGATACGTTGGGTAAGCAAGTATATAGATAGAGGGAGGAACTGAAGGAAGTCGGTACTGGGAAGCAAATTGTGCCTGTGAAATTAATGGGACTGAGGCTGGTGAATCCAGATTCTGATCCAGGATCCAGAATGCTGGATTTATCAGACAATGCTGAGGATGTTCTACAAGTCTGAGGTGGCCAGTGCTATCATGTTTGCTGTTGTGTGTTGGGGCAGCGGACACCAACAGAATCAACAAACTCATTCGTGAGGCCAGTGATGTTGTGGGGGTGGAACTGGACTCTCTGACGGTGGTGTCTGAAAAGAGGATGCTGTCCAAGTTGCATGCCATCTTGGACAATGTCTCCCATCCACTCCATAACGTACTGGTTAGGCACGGGAGTACATTCAGCCAGAGACTCATTCCACCGAGATGTAACACTGAGCGTCATAGGAAGTCATTCCTACCTGTGGCCATCAAACTTTACAACTCCTCCCTCGGAGTGTCAGACACCCTGAGCCAATAGGCTGGTCCTGGACTTATTTCCACTTGGCATGATTAACTTATTATTATTTAATTATTTATGGTTTTATATTGCTATATTTCTACACTATTCTTGGTTGGTGCGACTGTAACGAAACCCAGTTTCCCTCGGGATCTATAAAGTATGTCTGTCTGTCTGATAACCTTACATCATAGAGTACTGAAGGAAATATCATGGAAATTTCTTTATAGGAGTACATACATACTGGAGGGTAGCATACCCCACAATTCAGAGAACGGAGAGGTAAATGCAGGGACTTACAGACTTGGAGATTGCAGGAATCTGCTTTTGGAGATGTAACGTAGAAAACAGTGGCTTTCAGTTGTCGTCCCAACTGTTAATCAGGACAGCTGCCTATTTGGGACAACTCTTAAAATACAAAATCTATCTGGAATCCCCTTCGTTTATTTGGGACACTATGCCTCTTAATTGGGACAGGAGATTGTTGCTGATTAGTTTCGAAATAGTGTCAGTTGCATGTACCTGTGTGACCGTTAGACACTACACTGTGCTTAGAGCAAATAGTTCTTAAATAGCGTTACTTGCATGTGTTTGTATTCAAAAAGCAGTGATTTTTTCCCTGATAGTTGGCGAGAAATAATCAGTAAGACAATTCGGAATTGTTTTGCTTACTGTGTTTTCAAGCATTCAGGTCTGGTGGTGCCGGAAATGGCTGGGAGTGAAAATTAAACAATTTCACCACTTCAAGAAGTTAGGAACTATGAAGAATTTGAAGGTATCAACAATCATATTGAATGTTACATTGATAATGAAGATTTGGAAGATGCAAATGTTAAATGCTTTGTATGAAGGCAGTCCATTATCTACACTAAATGTCTGTGCTGATTTTGTTCATTTAGTCAAAGGAACATGGCAATGTAAACTGGATGAATTCCTCTGTCAATAACTATTAGGAACTAATACACAGTTATTAAAGGAACTAAAGTGCTAGATCCTTTTAACACACAGTTTTAAGTACTGTAGTAGTATTGGTAATGTTTTTTATTGTTACTCAGTTAAATGGTAGTTTGGTTCAGTCTTTCATTTAAATACATAATTTGTTACTCAGTTAAATGGTAGCTTCACATGAGGAAATCTGCAGATGCTGGAAATTCAAGCAACACACACAAAATGCTGGTGGAATGCAGCAGGTCAGGCAGCATCTATAGGGAGAAGCACTGTTGATGTTTCCGGACCGAGACTCTTCGTCAGGGTCTCGTGAAGGGTCTCAGCCCGAAACTTCAATAGCGCTTCTCCCTATAGATGCTGCCTGACTTAAATGGTAGCTTGTCTTTTTTATACCATTTTAACTATTTCCACGAAACTTCAGCTAAATAGGGAAGCCGCTTAATTCGGCCAAAATGCTCCGGTCCTGATGTGTCCCAATTAACTGGAATCCACTACACTTGGAAAGCAAGAATGGGATAATAAGTCAAATTTAAATGAATTTACGAGAAAAAAAATCATGCTTATCAAATCCACTGGAACTTCTGAACTTCAGTTTAACAACAGAAAGTTTATGATCTGAATTGTGATGAACTGGGAAAGGGGAAGTTGCAACAGGTCCTGTGTGCCCTTGTGCACCAGTTTGCTAAAACCAAGCATTCAAGCATCGGGTTGTTAAGAAGACAAAGGATATGTTGGCCTTCAGTGGAAGAGGGTTTGAGCACAGGAGAAAGAATGGCTTCAGCAAAACGCAAGGGCCCTTGGTGAAACCCACCTGCGGAGCAGACGTTCTTGCCATGGAAGGAGTGCGACGAGATCAATTCCATGGATGGCAGCACTGACTGACATTTGGGGTTGGGAGAGAGAGAGAGGTTGGATCAATTAGACCTATATGCCCTGAAATTCAGATGAATAAGTGGGGATCTCACCAAAACGTACTGTATAACGTTCCTGCAGATTAGATGTAGGGAACATGCCTCTGATGGTTGGAGAGTGTGGATCCAGGAGTCACAGCCTCAGAATATGCAGTGCACCACGACACGTGACAAAGCACGACAACGCCTCTACTTCCTCAGGAGTCTGCGGAGGTTCGGCACGTCATCAAAAACTTTGGCAAACTTCTATAGATGCGTAGTGGAAAGTGTATTGACTGGCTGCATCACGGCCTGGTATGGGAACACCAATGCCCTTGAATGGAAAATCCTACAAAGGTACTGGATTCTGCCCAGTACCTCACGGGTAAAGCCCTCCCAACCATTGAGCACATGAAACGTTGTCGTAGGAAAGCAGCATCCATCATCAGAGATCCCCACCACCCAGGCCGTGCTCTCTTCTCACTGCCGCCATCAGGTAGAAGGTACAGAAGCCTCAGGACTCGCACCACCAGGTTCAGGAACAGTTACTACCCCTCAACCATCAGGAAGGAGGTACAGGAGCCTCAGGACTCGCACCACCAGGTTCAGGAACAGTTACTACCCCTCAACCATCAGGAAGGAGGTACAGGAGCCTCAGGACTCACACCACCAGGTTCAGGAACAGTTACTACCCCTCAACCATCAGTCCCTTGAACAAAAGGGGGTTATTACACCGATATAAGGATTTTTTTTTATCTTACTATTTCATGCTCATTATTTATTGCTATTTATTTATATTTACATCTGCACAGTTTGTTGTACATTGATCCTGTTTACAGTGACTGTTCTATAGATTTGCTAAGTTTGCCCACAGAAAAAGAATCTCAGGGTTGTATGTGGGGATGCGTATAAATTTTACTTTGAACTTTAAAGATGAAAACCTATCAAATATTGAGAGGCCGAGATAGAATGGGACTTGGAGAGGATGTTTTCAATAATGGAGGAGTTGAGGACCAGAGGACACAGCCTCAGAATAGAAGGACATCCATTTTGAACAGAGATGAGGAAGAATTCCTTTAGCCCAGGGGTTCTCAACCTTTCTTTTATGCCTTGAGGCCTTACCATTAACCGAGGGGTCTGTGGACTCCAGGATGGGAAACCCTGCAAGTTTAGCTAATGGGTGATGATCTGGGTAATTAATTGCCAGAGTCGGCTGTGGAGGCCAAATCATTGGGTATATTTAAACTGGAGGCCGATAGGTTCTCGATTAATCAGAGTATCAAAGGTTATGAGGAGAAGGTAGGAGAATGGGGTTGAGAGGGATAATAAATCGGCTACGAAGGGATGGCAGAGCAGATTCAATGGGCTGAATGGCCTAATTCTGCTCCTGTATATTATGGTCTAATATCACACTGGGTGTTGAAGTAGGACTCAAACACCCACCTCTGCCGCAAATCTGTATTAATGTTTCTGAGGAGGCGCATTCTCAAATTAGTGAGGAAACCCGCTTGAATTCACCAGGTGTGAAAGAGACTGTATGTCTAATTTATCCATGAAAATAAAAAGAAAAGCTTCTGGAACACAAATTGTGGTTCATGGACTTGCAGTGAAGGTCAGTGCAGTAGTTGGAGTCAAAGGATCGTGCCTGTGATTGTTCAAACTTGACATCGCCGCAGGAGCTCCTCGAGGCAAGACTCTTGGCTCAATAATTTTCAGAGCCTTCATCAATGACCTTGCCTTGAAACGACGGTCAAAAGTGGGGATGCTCAGAACACGAAACAGCTCATACTGCGAGGAACACGGCTTAGACAAGATGAAATCATAGGCTGATGTGGCACATAACTTTCACACCACAGGCCACGACCATCTGTACTAACTGAGACTCTGACCGCCAATCGTCACTGACGTGACCACCCTCACCCTCAACGTTCTGCGGTCACTATTGATTGGAGAGTGAAATGATTGTGGTTAAAAGAGCATCTTAAAGTCAAGGTACCCATGGCAAATGATTCACCTTCAGACACCAGGCAGCCATTCCAAATTCATTGCTTTCCTATCTACCACCACCATAATGTGTAGCATGCTTACATGTGCAGTGTGTCGAAACATGAAAACCGACAGTGAAATGTGTCAACGGCTAACTCAGTCCAAGGAATGGGGGCAGCCCACAGGTCCAGACCCCGCTTGGAGTTACTGTGCTCAGTTCTGGTCGTCTCACTATAGGAAGAATGTGGAAACCATAGAAAGGGTGCAGAGGAGATTTACAAGGATGTTGCCTGGATTGGGGAGCATGTCTTATGAGAACAGGTTGAGTGAACTCGGCCTTTTCTCCTCGGAGCGACGGAGGATGAGAGGTGACCTGATAGAGGTGTATAAGATAATGAGAGGCATTGATAGTGTGGATAGTCAGAGGCTTTTTCCCAGGGCTGAAATGGTTGCCACGAGAGGACACAGGTATAAGGTGCTGGGGAGTAGGTACAGAGGAGATGTCAGGGGTAAGTTTTTCACTCAGAGAGTGGTGAGTGCGTGGAATGGGCTGCCGGCAACGGTGGTGGAGGCGGATACGATAGGGTCTTTTAAGAGACTCCTGGATGGTTACATGGAGCTTAGAAAAATAGAGGGCAATGGGTAACCCAAGCTAATTTCTAAGGTAAGGACATTTTCGGCACAGCTTTGTGGGCCAAAGGACCTGTATTGTGCTGTAGGTTTTCTATGTTTCTATAGCATGCCCACAACTCACTAACCCTAACCAGTACTTCTTTGGAATTTGGGATGAAACTGGAGCACCCAGGGGAATCCCACACGGTCAAGGGGAGAACGTACAGTTTAACATTTTTAGATCCTGTGCGTTGTTGCTACTTACGTGATATGTTAGGTTTTTTTTTGCTTGAGGGAGGGTTTGGGGTTTGGTGTTTTTGTTGCCATTTGTGTGATTTTGTTTTGCGTGTGCAAATGGCAGCAAGAACATCAACCCCCGCCACGTGAAAAAAAAGACACAAATTGCACAAGTGGCAGCAGAAGCATCAAACACGGATTGTGTTTGATGTTTCGTTGGCATTTGTACAATTGGTTTTGCTTTGCGTGGAGGGGGTTGATGTTCTTGTTGTCGTTTGCGCGATTTTTTTTAGGGCGAGTCGGTGTGGGTGGGCGGTTGACATCTTCCTTTGAGCAGTCTCCATGGCTTTCTTTGTTTTGTGGTTCTCTGGAGAAGACAAATCTCCAAATTGTTGTATACTGCATACGTACTTTGATAATAAATGTACTTTTGAACCTTTGATCTTTACAAGCTCCTTATAGACAACGACGAGAATTGAACCCTGATTGTTGACCGCTAATGCTGTAAAGCGTTGCGCCAACCGCTACGTGGCGGTGCCGTCCTCTTACCCCATTAGTAACTCCTGCCACCAAAAAGAACAAGGGTGGCAGTTTTTTTGGGTTAACTACCACCTACAGGACTTCCTCCAAGATGCATGTCATCCTGATTTGAAAATATATTGTTGTCTCTTCACCGCTCCTGGGGCTAACTTCCAGATCACCTTGTTCGATAACACTGCGGCTTTAAGGAAGCTTGTCTCATGAACCGAAGCCAACCGACAATAGCAACGTGGTGCGCAGGATCACCTGCCGGAGACGGCAACGAGAAGCACGCCGGCCGGATGGGGTGTAAACTCTCAACTCGTTTACGGGAGCGCAAACTGGCACGGAGACTCGATCCTTTGCCGCCGATCTCGGTGCATAAAGACGAAGAAGTACACCAATTTAACCCGGACGCCGCGGAGGTCCTGGCGCAGGCAAACACGAGGCAGGCAGGAGAATTGTTAGGAGCGTGGTCCTCTTGTGATAATTCTGTAAACAAACATATTGAAATCGACGCCAATCACGAACCCCTAAGAACCAAAGAAACGGGAGCCAATAGAATTCAAAGGTCAACTGAAGTGGCAGCCAATCAGGGCCGATGCAAGTGAATGGGGGGGGGGGGGGGAGTGGGGAGAGGCTATATAAATGTGAGCACTCCCAGAGAGAAACACCAAAATTGGGCGCCGAGGATGTCACCTTGACTGTCTGCAGGCTAATCACCAAGATCTGGGAGCGCTGCGACATCAAACTATGGAATCATGTTTAACAGAAGTTCAAGTGCGGTGGTTTCGAGAAAGTGGCTCCTCACCGATTCTGGGATGCCCTTGTGCTTGACTTACAAAAGTTCAGCACGTACTTTAGAAAATAACAGTTTTATTGTTTATTACTGGAAAAATACACTCAATGGCCACTTTATTAGGTACACCTGTCCACCTGCTCGTTAGCGCAAATATCTAATCAACCAATCATGTGGCGGCAACTCAATGCATCAAAGCACGCAGACACAGTCAGGACGTTCGGTTGTTGTTCAGCACGAACATCAGAATGGGGAAGAAATGTGATGTAAATGACTTTGATCATAAATTGCCAGACAGGGTGGTTTGAATGTTGACCTTGTGGGATTTTCACTCAAAACATTCTATAGAGCCTACAGTGAATGGTGCCTAAAAAACCCCCATAGAACCGTAGGGCATCACAGCACAGTACAGGCCCTTCAGCCCTCCATGTTGTGCCGACCCATATAATCCTTAAAAAAAGTACTAAACCCACACTACCCCATAACCCTCCATTTTTCTTTCATCCATGTGCCTGTCCAAGAGGCTTTTAAATACCCCTAATACTTTAGCCTCCACCACCATCCCTGGCAAGTCATTCCAGGCACTCACAACCTTCTGTGTAAAAAACATACCACTGATGTCTCCCCTAAACTTCCCTCCCTTAATTTTGTACATATTGAACAAAGGACATATAGTGAGAAGCAGTTCTGTGGGTGAAAATGCCTTGTCAATGAGAGGGTTCGGAGGAGAATGGCCAGACTGGTTCAAGCTGACAGGAGGGTGACAGTAACTCAAGTAACCACACGTTACAACAGCGGTGTGCAGAAGAGCATCTCTGAACGCACAACACGTTGGACCTTGAAGTGGATGGGCTACAGCAGCTGAAATGTTTGTACACAGTGGCCACTTTTGGAAATACTGCAGTTCCACTCCTGTATCTGAACATAGAGATATATATTCAACTATCCCAGTGTCTGGAGTGTCTCCTGAACCTCATTTTCTTGCAACAAAAACATGTCACAGTGAATCATTCGTTTCTTTTTAAATCCATTTCCAAATCGAAGCATAATGGGACAGTGTTCTCCGAGCAAAATGATTCAGTTTCATACATTCTGTGTTTATAATTTCAGCCATTAATGGTACACCTGGACATTTTTGCAGGCATTGTAATCTGCTAAAGGGCTCTTGTCAGTGCCCGGGATGAGGAGGCAGGGAAATGAAAGCAACAGATGTGTGAAAGGCTGATCAGCATGAGTCATTCACGTTATTAGATATGAAGCAACACAAGAAGGCCCTTTGGCCCATCTAGTCCGTGGCGAACCACTTCAACTGCCTACTTCTATTGGCCTGCACTCCTATGCACCACACCGCTATCCAAACTTCCCTGAAACGTTGAAATCGAGCACGCTTGCACCACCCCTCTGCTGGCAGCTCGCTCCACAACCTCACGACCCTCCGAGTGAAGAAGTATCCCCTCCCGTCCCTCCTCAACTTCTCACCTTTCATCCTTAACCCACGACCTCTGGTTGTAGTCCCAAACAACCCCAATGGAAAAAGCCTGCTTGTGATAACCCTATCTATGCCCCTCATAATTTGGTATACCTCTATCAAATCTCCCCTCAATCTTCTATGTCCTAAAGAATACTGTCCTAATCTATTCAATCTTTCCTTGTAACTCAGGTCCTGCAGATCCGGCTACAGTCTCCTCTGTGCTCGTTCAACCTTATTTACATCTTTCCTGTCGGTAGGTGACCAAAACTGCATACAATACTCCAAATTAGGCCTCATCAACGTCCGATACAACTTCAGCCTAACATCCCATCCCCTGTACTCAATAATTTGATTTTTGAGAGCCAAAGTGGCAAAAGCTGTCTTCACAACCCCGTCCACCTGTGACACCACTTTTAACGAATTATGGACCTGAATTCTCAGCTCCCTGTGTTCTACTGACCTCCGCAGTTGAGCCAAAGTTGTGACTACCAACAGGATGCTCAGCGTGGCCGGTCTCCTGTCCGCTCCCAAAACCTGCACAAGAAGTTTTCTTCTCCCACCGGGGGTCGGAACTTCAGCTGTTTTGCTTTGCGTCCCCTTTCCCGACCCAGTGGTACGGAATCCAGCCCTCGGGGGCTTTTATTTTTGCCTGACTTCAATTAACAAGCACAGAATGGAAATTGTGCAGAGTTCTTTTATTATTTCTCCCCATGCTCCGCTTTCTGAAGCACTGTTGATCAGTCGTGTCTGTGTTTTGTGGCTTGCCGTCAGGCCCATTAACCCCGGTTCCCCGTTGTTTAGAGCACCCACTTTCTCCTCGTGAATGAAGGTTTTCCCACTATGACTCCTTTCTCCCCCCCTTTGTAATGACCTTATCACAAACTCCTGTCCCTTCCCTATGATGTAGACTTAAAAACTAGGAATAAAGGACGGAGAAGTAATGTGGAAATTCTGCCAACCCACGGGATCTTCTTTGTGCAAGAATAAACTATTCCCAAACAGCGAATGATTATTTTTCAACAGGAGCTCACTGCGAGCCTTATTAGCTACACGTTCCCTGTTTGCGTTGTGTGATGCTTTTTGAGAAATTAGTTTAGAATGGCAGGTCAGAGCTCAGCTTGGCACAGAGCTACTTTGTTTAAACATTGATTTTACCAGTGGGCAGGAGAATTTCTTACTGGTGCACCACAGGAGGAGATAATGATTTCAGGCGAAGAAAGGCCCTTATTTCCCCTGACGGCAGACAGTTCTGGCTGAGAATAGTTTTAATTGTCAAGAAGCTGTTTTTGTCATCAAAAGTTAACGAGTGTGCTACAAGCCCTCGGAGTATTCTGATCTCTTTCCCTCCTATTAAGTCTCCTCATCCTATGTGGTGAATGCTTACAGGAGCAGACAAGGATGAGCATTTAAACATCATTGCACCTTGTGCTACAGTAAGAACAGAGACTGCAGGAAATACTCAGAAGATCTGTAGGAATGAAGGCGGGGGGAGATAGAGAGGTGGGGGGGGGGGGGGAGATGACATTTCAGATCAGTAACATTCCTTCAGGAATTCTTGTTAAAATCCTCACGCATTGATTTGGTGCCTCAGAAAGGCTGCATCCGTCGTCAAGGACCTCACCACCCAGAACATGCCCCTCTCCTCATTGCTACCATCAGGAAGACACACACTCAGCGATTCAGGAACAGCTTCTTCCCCTCTGCCATCAGGGAGGAGGTACAGGAGCCTGAAGACACACACTCAACGATTCAGGAACAGCTTCTTCCCCTCTGCCATCAGGGAGGGGGTACAGGAGCCTGAAGACACACACTCAACGATTCAGAAACAGCTTCTTCCCCTCTGCCATCAGGGAGGAGGTACAGGAGCCTGAAGACACACACTCAGCGATTCAGGAACAGCTTCTTCCCTTCGCCCATCTGATTTTTAAATGGACATTGAACCCATGAACACACTACCTCACGACATCCGTTTTATTTCTGTTTTTGCACTACTTATTTTAATTTAACCTGTTTAGTATACATATACTGACAGTAATTCAGTTTTTTTCCCTCTATATTTATCCTGTTTATCCCGGATAGGTACATGGAGCTTAGAAAAATAGAGGGCTATGGGTAAGCCTAGTCAGTTCTAAGGTAAGGAAATGTCCAGCACAGCCGAAGGGCCTGTACTGTGCTGTAGGTTTTCTACGTTTCTGTGCTTCTATGTATTGCATCGTACTGCTGTCACAAAGTTAGAAAAAAATTCATGACATACGCCGGTGATATTTAACCGGAGCGCCTTTTCAAACAGATTCATTCAGCTCCGCTGTCACAAGGATCGTTCCAGAAAATCTTTCCTACCAAGTGCAATCAGCATATACACCAGTTCATCTCTGTGCGACAAGAGAGCGCACTTTATAGTACAACAGTCTCTGCGTTATTATTTCGTACATTATTATTGCACATTGGTCAATTATTATTGGGTATATAATTATTCTGTGCTTATTATTAGTTAATATTATTATATTCATTATTATTGCCAAGTGTGTTTTTAAATATGGCTGCTCTAACAAACTAAAGTACTTATTATTATTAAACCTGATTCTCATATAATGATTTTGGAGTTGGCAACATGGGGTCTTGGAATGCATATTTTCTGTGTGACTACATTTTACTGATAGCTTATATGTGTGTGACTTGTGTGTGACTGTGTGTATTCATCTAGGGTTGAATTAAATTTCAACTTAACAGCCAGGAGAAATTAATTTCTAGAGACGCAGCCACCATTATACCGAAAATGCACTGTCAGTGAGGTTGCTGTAGTTGTCCCACTCCGCACCTTGTGGTGCATCGGGTGACAGCCTTGCCATTTCTTTCGCATCTATTTACGAGGCCGAGCCGCCAGCTCGACGTCCAGCCTGGCGCGGGTGGAAAGCGTGCGAGGGGCCGGCCGGATTCGAACCTGGGACCCCTCGCCTCGAAGCCTGGTACTCGTTCCAATATGCCACCGGCCCGCTTACACAGTCAGTAAGGCCGTTAGATAACTGTAATACTAAAATTTAGTATGCACGGTAATGACACTGGTAAACAACTCTTTGCCTAAGTGGAGAGGAAAAAGACTGATGAGTCAGTTAAAACAATGTTGTAATTTGAAAAAATTAGGTTCAATGATTCCTGAATGAGTCTGAAATCTAGTCAGTCAATTTGAAACCAAACCTCAGTGCAAAAGGTTTAGAGGGGGTGGAATTTGAAACAATCATTGCAAACATGTTCATAACCTAGACGTCGGGGGTGGTTGTCACAGTGTATCTTTACCCAGACCCATATAAAACAGTTGTTAATGGACCTGACACCAAGCCACAACATGGATGAGGGTAATCAATAGCATTCCAGAAAAAAGAGCATGGGAAAAAATCATAATTAACTTTCCACAATACGCTTGGAACATTGTGAGCTGTTACGGTCCCCTTATCTCAGAAAGGATGTTCTGACACTGGAGAGGGTTCAAAGGAGGCTCACGAAATAATTCCAGGATTGAATGGCTTGTCATATGAAGAGCGTTTGGTGGCTCTGGGCCTGTAGTCACCGGAATTTAGAAGAACGAGGGGTGACCTAATTGAAACCTATCGAATGTTGAAGGGCCTCAATAGAATAGATGTGGAGAGATGTTTCCAACGGTGGGAGAGTCTCGGACCAGAGGACACAGCCTCAGAATAGAGGGGTGTCCTTTTAGAATGGAGATGAGGAGGAATTTCTTTAGCCAGAGAGGGGTGAAACTGTGGAATTCGTTGTCACGGGCGGTCGTGGAGGCCAAGTCTTTATGTATAATTAAGGCAAAGGTTGATAGGTTCTTGATTGGTCAGGGCACGAAGAGATACGGGGAGAAGGCAGGAGACTGGGGCTGAGAGGGAAAATTGGATCAGCCAAGATGAAATGGCGGAGCACTCCAAATGGCCTAATTCTGCTCTGACATGTTATGGTCTTATCATTCCCACTGTTTGCTTGCTAAGTGAAGAAACATTTAAGACTGTGTTGTGTGCGTTATTGAGGGACGGTGCAGAGCACACCAAGACGCCACAATGCAAGCTATTCAAGTCAAGACAAGTCACTTTTATTGTCATTTCAACCATAACTGCTGGTACAGTACATAGTAAAAATGAGACAACGTTTTTCAGGACCATGGCGCAGTACAAAAACTAGACTGAACTACGTAAAAAAAAACACAGAGAAAGCTACACTAGACTACAAACCTACACAGGACTGCGTAAAGCGCACAAAATAGTGCAGGCATTACAATAAATAATAAACAGGACAATAGGGCAGTAAGGTGTCAGTCCAGACTCTGGGTATTGAGGAGTCTGATAGCTTGGGAGAAGAAACTGTTACATAGTCTGGTCGTGAGAGCCCGAATGCTTCGGAGCCTTTTCCCAGACGGCAGGAGGGAGAAGAGTTTGTGTGAGGGGTGCGTGGGGTCCTTCATAATGCTGTTTCCTTTGCGGATGCAGCGTGTAATGTAAATGTCCGTAATGGCGGGAAGGGAGACCCCGATGATCTTCTCAGCTGACCTCACTATCCGCTGCAGGGTCTTACGATCCGAGACGGTGCGATTCCCGAAACGGGCAGTGATGCAGCTGCTCAGGATGCTCTTCAACTGAACTTTATTGACTACCCTGCTTGTACAGAATGTGAACTCCTCCTATGTGGGAGTGGCTAACCATGTGGCATTGGAATATCACTATTAACTACCACTACATCTCCCCTTTTTGAAAAAAAAAGAAAAACTAGGTACGTACTTCTAGTCTATAGAACTCCATTGAAATTGTAATTACTGAGATCAGACGATCCAGTTCACTTTGCCCATAGCACGTAAATTATGCTCTTTACATAAACATAAAAAAGAATTGCCAACATTATAACTGTCGTTCTTTTGTGGCTAACGGAATGGCATAAGAGTAACACTAATGACCACCACTACTTGGTGGGTGGTGGGTGCTGATGCGTTTTGCTGAAGTAAGTGGAGGGAGGAGGAGGGTTTACACTGGTTCCACCATGATCACAGATGTCCATCATTTCGTTGCTGTCTGCCCACAATGTGCCCATTGCAATTCCTCCAACCAGTGGCCCCCCTGGGCTCCTGCTGGCCCCTCGGTGCTCGAGGTCCCATATTGTCTTGGATTTCAACATGGGTTTACCACCTTCTGATGGGACCACGGTGATCATGACGGTGGTGAACTGGTTCTCCAAGGTGGCCCTTTTCATTGCTCCCCAAACTCCCGTCAGCCACTGGTTCTCAACATGTAATTCAACCCAATGGCTTCCTTAAGGAGGTTGTGTCGGACTGAGGCCTGCTTCTGGCAAGCTTCTGCTCTCTCCTCCGCACTTCAGTGAGCTCTTCTCTACTACCCTATGTCACCCTTTAAAGTGTTTCATGGCTCCCAGCCCCCATTGTTCCCTGCGGAGGGGGCCTACAGCGGAGGTCCCATTCACCAGGGCCTGTCGGGGTCTGGCCATAAGGGGGGGTGGGGGTAGTCTGATCCTGTCAGGCTCCTCCCAGACTCCACCCAGCTAACAGGGGTCACCTGCCCCCGTCACCTGCAGCCTATTTAAACCCTGCTCTCATCCACAATCCTTGTTCACTCATATGAACCAGCCAACCTTAACCAATTGCTTCTTGCCTTCAGTTGCCTCGCTGCCTGTGTGTTTAGTATCTGTCTCTCTTGTTTTGTGGCCCTTTGAGGCCTGTTATTTTGCAGCTAATTACGAAAATCGTCGCTCACTGCTACAATCATCTCGGGTCAAGCCTCTTCTATATTTCCTGACAGACAATATGTGGAAACGCTGTTAACACAGGAGAGTGAAATATTTTCTTTTTCCTTGGCGAGTCAATTTCGCAGCCAATGAATGTAACTAGATTGCTTAGGATAGGGAGATTAAACAAAGTGTTTTCTGTAATGCCAGGGCATTGCAAATGGGATGAATTAGAAAGAGTCTACAGCAGTGGACACAATGCACCGTAGGATGAAAGTCAAATTAATCTCACAATATAGAGCGCATGACTTGCTTGAGAGCCATCTGATTAGGCACAGACTATTAGCACAGAGGAGAAGATGGGATCAGTTACTTCTGTTTTATAATCTTGGCACTGTGTAGAATGCTCTCCGGAATTGACGAAAAGATTTCTTGTAACATCCTTACTCGTGGCTTTTAAGTCTTGTTGTACCTCCTAGAGCGGCCTCATCGATTTCTTCCTTATTGAGGGAATCCAGCTTGGCATTGAGCGCTTTCATGTAGAACTTGCCGGTTGCTTTCACTGCTAGTTTTTTTTTAGCAAAAATCATAAAACTAACTTCTTAGGCCCCCGTCGGTCGGGGTCGACTGCGGATGGTGCGTCCCAGCTGTCTTCGTGATGCGCAAGCCGGGGCAGTATGATACGGAGAGCTAGCTGTTGCCCAGTGCGGCAGGCTCCCCCCTCCACGTAGCCGGCGAACCCATAGGAACGTCTGGTGCCAGTGGCATCGCAGGCGTTGCCAGTTGGCGTCGAGCTCGATGTGGAACTGCCCCAGATTTTTCCCTCGGGGTTTTACTCCCGGAGCCTCCCCCCGCGAGCGGGTACAGCCGCAAGGAAGCGGAGGTTTGAGATCAGAGTTTTCCTTCTCCGAGATGAGCTGCCGACCACGGCTGACGAGCCCCGTCCGCCCGAAGTGCCCGGTTTTAAGGCGCTGGTAACCCGCCTTGGCCCCTTCTCCTGTTAGTAGAAATGGTTCTGCCAGGCTTAGTGGCCAAGCCACACGTGAAGGCCGGGAGCTGGACTTGTGGCTATTTGAGACGCACTCCATTGGGAGCATTTAATAGATAGTGGGAAATTGACCCCACTGCCAACCCGCTGGCTATGACAACCTTATAGAACCTGTAAACACTAATTAAAGAAATTTTTATTTATCTGAAACAATATTCAGATTTATTCATTTATCAAATGTACATTGAAATGCGTCATCTGTGTCCATGACCTCAGGAGGTCATAAGCACAAGAGGGTCTGCTGATGCTGAAGATCCAGAGCAACACGCACAAGATGCTGGGGGAACTCAGCAGGCCAGGCAGCATCCGTGGAGGGGAATAAACAGTCGACGCGCCGGGCCGAGATCCTTCAAGGACTGAGGGGCGCGCTGGGAGCAGGCCGCAAGTGCTGCCATACACTCCGGCGTTGACGTTGCGTGCGGGTGATGTTCAACAGAATAGCAGCAGCAAAACCACAAGAGTAAAGCAAGCGCCTTTCCTCCCTACCGTACATACACACACACACACACAAACACGCCTTCTCCAGTGGACTCACAGACTTCTGATTGACTCCATATTAACCCAGGACTCACAAACAGTGCTGATGATAGGACCCTGAGGTCAAATAAAAAACTATATATTTTTTTCTTGTTCTTTCACTTTTGTACCTATCAAATACAGTACAAATGTCCTGAGGAAGGGCCTGGGCCTGACACGTTGACTGTTTATTTCTCTCCGCAGATGATGCCCGGCCTGCTAAGTTCCCTCAGCATCTGGTGAGTGTTGCTTTGGATTTCCAGCATCTGCAGATTTTCTCTTAGTTGTAATACGTATAGAAACATAGAAAATAGGTGCAGGAGTAGGCCATTCGGCCCTTCGAGCCTGCACCGCCATTCAGCATGATCATGGCTGATCATCCAACTCAGAACCCTGTACCTGCTTTCTCTCCATACCCCCTGATCCCTTTAGCCACAAGGGCCATATCTAACTCCCTCTTAAATATAGCCAATGAACCGGCCTCAACTGTTTCCTGTGGCAGAGAATTCCACAGATTCACCGCTCTCTGTGCGAAGAAGTTTTTCCTCATCTCGGTCCTACAAGGCTTCTCCTTTATCCTTAAACTGTGACCCCTCGTTCTGGACTTCCCCAACATCGGAAACAATCTTCCTGCATCTAGCCTGTCCAATCCCTTTAGAATTTTATACGTTTCAATAAGATCCCCGCTCAGTCTTCTAAATTCCAGTGAGTATAAGCCTAGTCGATCCAGTCTTTCTTCATATGAAAGTCCTGCCATCCCAGGAATCAATCTGGTGAACCTTCTCTGTACTCCCTCTATGGCAAGAATGTCTTTCCTCAGATTAGGGGACCAAAACTGCACACAATATTCTAGGTGCAGTCTCACCAAGGCCTTGTACAACTGCAGTAGAACCTCCCTGCTCCTGTACTCAAATCTTTTTGCTATGAATGCCAACATACCATTTGCCTTTTTCACTGCCTGCTGTACCTGCATGCCCACCTTCAATGACTGGTGTACAATGACACCCAGGTCTCGTTGCATCTCCTCTTTTCCTAATCGGCCACCGTTCAGATAATAATCTGTTTTCCTGTTCTTGCAACCAAAGTGGATAACCTCACATTTATCCACATTAAATTGCATCTGCCATGAATTTGCCCACTCACCTAACCTATCCAAGACACCCTGCATCCTCTTAGCATCCTCCTCACAGCTAACACCGCCACCCAGCTTCGTGTCATCCGCAAACTTGGAGATGCTGCATTTAATTCCCTCGTCTAAATCATTAATATATATTGTAAACAACTGGGGTCCCAGCACTGAGCCTTGCGGTACCCCACTAGTCACTGCCTGCCATTCTGAAAAGGTCCTGTTTACTCACACTCTTTGCTTCCTGTCTGCCAATCAATTCTCTATCCACATCAATACCATACACCCAATACCATGCAGTACTTTTGACCCACCCCTGTGAATATACAGTGCCTATAAAAAGTATTCACTCCCTCTTGGAAGTTTTCGTGTTTTACTGCTTTGCAACATTGAATCACAATGGATTTAATTTGGCTTTTTTTTTGACGCTGATCAACAGAAAAAGACTCTTTCATGTCGAAGTGAAAATAGATCTCCACAAAATGATCTAAATTATTTACAAATATAAAACACAAAATAATTGATTACATAAGTATTCACCCCCTTTAATATGACAGGCCAAATCATCACTGGTGCAGCCAATTGGTTTTGGAAGTTGCAAAATTAGTTAAATGGGGATCACCTGTGTGCAGTCACGGTGTTTCAATTGATTGCAGTGAAAATACACCTGTATCTGGAAGGTCCAGTGCTGGTGAGTCAGTATCCTGGCGAAAACGACACCACGAAGACAAAAGAACACTCCAAGCAACTCTGTGAAAATATTATTGAAAAGCACATTTTAGGAGATGGATACAAGAAAATTTCCAAGTCACTGAATATCCCTTGGAGTACGGTTAAGTCAGTCATCAAGAAATGGAAAGAATGTGGCACAGCTGTAAATCTGCCTAGAGCAGGCCGTCCTCAAAAACTGAGTGACCGTGCAAGAAGGGGACTCGTGAGGGAGGCCACCGAGAGACCTATGACAACTCTGGAGGAGTTACAAGCTTCAGTGGCTGAGATGGGAGAGACTGTGCATACAACAACTGTTGCCCGGGTGCTTCACCAGTCACAGCTTTATGGGAGAGTGGCAAAGAGAAAGCCACTGTTGAAAAAAACTCACATGAAATCTCAGCTGGAGTTTGCCAGAAGGCACGTGGGAGACTCTGAGGTCAGCTGGAAGAAAGTTCTATGGTCTGATGAGACCAGAATTGAGCTTTTTGGTCATCACCGCACATTATCAAAAGCACATGATCCCTACGGTGAAGCATGGCTGTGGGGATGCTTCACTGCGGCAGGCCCTGGAAGGCTTGTGAAGGTAGAGGGTGAAATGAATGCAGCAAAATACAGGGAAATCCGGGAGCCAAACTTGATGCAGTCTGCAAGAGAACTGCGACTTGGTGAGATTAGTCTCCCAGCAAGACAATGACCGCAAGCACAAATCCATATCTACAGAGGAATGGTTTAAAAGCAACAAAGTTAATGTCCTGGAGTGGCCAAGTCAGAGTCCAGACCTCAATCCAACTGAGAATTTGTGACTGGACTTGAAAAGGACTGCTCACCCACGATCCCCATACAATCTGACAGAGCTTGAGCAGTTTTGAAGAATGGGGAAAAAATTGCAGTGTCCAGATGTGCAAAGCTGATAGAGACCTATCCACACAGGCTCAAGGCTGTAATTGCAGCCAAACGTGCTTCTACTAAATACTGACTTGAAGGGAGTAAGTAATTATGCAGTAGGCTATTTTGTGTTTTATAATTGTAATAAATTTAGACCAATTTGTAGAAATTTATTTTCACTTTGCCACGGAAGAGTCTTTTTCCGTTGTTCAGGGTAAAAAGGAAGCCAAATTAAATGCACTGTGATTCAATAAGGTAAAACGATAAAACAATGGAAACTTCCAAGGGTGGCAAATACTTTCTATAGGCACTGTAGCTGCTCTGTCTCACTAAAGCGATGTAAGCCTCTCTTGACATGGAGCTATACACATTAACCTTGATCCTCACTCTGTACTCAATTATCCAGCAGAGAGGTGATTAACAAACATGAGGAAAATCTGCAGATGCTGGAAATCCAAGCAACACACATGCAAAATGCTGGAGGAACCCAGCAGGTCAGACATCATCTATGGAAAAGAGTAAACAGTTGACGTTTCGGGGCCGAGCCCCTTCATCAGGACTGGAACAAAAGATGAGAAGTCAGAGTAAGAAGGCGGGGTGGGGGGGGGGGTGTGGAGGAAGAGGAGGATGAGGTGCAGAACAGAGTGATCTAGGAATAATGGTGCATAGTTCCCTGAAGGTGGAATCTCACGTGGATAGGGTGGTGAAGAAAGCTTTTGGTATGCTGGCCTTTATAAATCAGAGCATTGAGTATAGGAGTTGGGATGTAATGTTAAATTTGTACAAGGCATTGGTGAGGCCAAATTTGGAGTCTTGTGTACAGTTCTGGTCACCGAATTATAGGAAAGATGTCAACAAAATAGAGAGAGAGTACAGAGGAGATTTACTAGAATGTTACCTGGGTTTCAGCACCTAAGTTACAGAGAAAGGTTGAATAAGTTAGGTCTTTATTCTTTGGAGCAGAGAAGGTTGAGGGCGGACTTGATAGAGGTATTTAAAATTATGAGGGGGATAAAAAGAGTTGACGTGGATAGGCTTTTTCCATTGAAAGTAGGGGAGATTCAAACAAGAGGACGTGAGTTGAGAGTTAGGGAGCAAAGGTTTAGGGGTAACACGAGGGGGAACTTCTTTACTCAGAGAGTGGTAGCTGTGTGGAACGAGCTTCCAGTAGAAGTGGTAGAGGCAGGTTCGATTTTGTCATTTAAAAAAAATTGGATAGGTATATGGGCAGGAAGGGATTGGAGGATTATGGGCTGAGTGCTGGTCGGTGGGACTAGGTGAGAGTAAGCGTTCGGCACGGACTAGAAGGGCCGAGATGGCCTATTTCCGTGCTGTAATTGTTATATGGTATAAGGTGGTAGATTTTAGGTGAAACCGGGAGGTGGGGGGGAGGAAGGGATCAAGTAATGAGCTGGAAAGTTGATAGGTGAAAGAGATAAAGGGCTGGAGAAGGGCGGATCTGATAGGAGAGGATAGAAGACCATGGAAGAATTAGAAGGGGAGGACCACCAGAGCGAGGAGATGGGCAGGTCAGGAGATAAGGTGAGAGAGGGGAATGGTGAAGGGAGGGGAGTGAATTACTGGAAGTTCGAGAAATCTATGTTCATGCCATCAGGCTTCCCAGATGGTATATAAGGCGTTGATTATAAGAGAGGATATTAAAGTAGATCCAGTACTCTGGCCAAGGATTGAAGAAACCAGCTGGGGAATTCCATCCTGATCACTGTCCAGGAACCTGCGCTTGTACGGATGCCAGGGTCTTTGCTGTGATATTTACACTCACTTCCAGCTTGTCCTAAGATAGCCCCTTGAGTAATATATCAGATGGGTCTCTGTGCTCAGGGAACTTCCTTCAGTAGGTTGGTACAATGGTCGGGACAGAACGTTCCCAGACCAGGCCACGTTCCATTTTGTATGCTGGGTGGCAAGGTCTCCTTGCTTCTTGTGTGTCGGAATGAAAGATAGAGCAAGTAAGAGAATCAATCCACAAATTAAAGGAGCCACTTAGTTCCCTCGAGAGCATAAGAAGATCAACTGGAATTATCTGAAGGAGATTTGGAAAATGATTATACTAAAACCTCTTGGCACCCTCCCAATCCATGCTCAAGTTCTACACAATGTGGATGACTGTATTATTTACTTACTTTCTTCAGCCCATCACCCCTTCTGGGTCCCCCGTGCTGGGCCAATCTTTCAAGCTGTAGTGCGGTCGTCCACGGATCTCTGCGGCATTCATAGAGTCGGGGCCTCGAGCCGCAGTGTCGCCTGCTCACCGCTGCCTCGAGAGAGGTGCTGGAGCCGGTGCGCTCCACCGGCGGGTGGGTCCAGGCTGGAGTCGGCAGAAGACGAGCTCTGTTGTGGGGTCGACTGCAGATCTCTGCGGCATCCATGGACTCAGGGTCTGGACTAGTTTTGTTCTGTGTGGCTGCATCTTACCGATCTGTTTTCTAGTTTGAATTTGCTATATGTGCTTTGTGCTGTGTGGGCCGATTGCTACTCTGTTTTGTCCCTTGGCCCCGGAGTAACACTGTCTCGTTTGGCTGTAATCATGGGTATTTGTGCACGCTTCAATGACAATTAAACTTGAATTGAATTGAAGTTGTCCCCAGGTGTGGCCTGTCATCTTGGTATATCCTTTCTCTCCCAGGGATGAGACCTTTGGAGCTTCTGTTGACGTTTCTGTAGGTCTGGGTTTTTACGGGATAGGGTTGCCAGTTTTCCTCCTTTCACAGCCGGACTTGGCACTGTCCACGGCGGAGTTTTATGTATTTATCGAGACGCAGCATGGAATAGGCCCTTCGAGACGTGCCAGCCAGCAACCTCCGCTTCAGTCTTAGCCTAATCACAGGACAATTTACGCTGACCGACTCACCACTCAGTCTTTGGACTGTGGGAGGAAACCAGAGCACCCAGAGGAAACCCACGCGCTCTCAGGGACAACGTACAAACACCTGGCAGGCAGTAGGAATCAAATGAGTGTATGGAAACAAAATATTGGATTTGTGCTCCAAATGTTGTGCACATTGAAGCTTTAGCTTTAATTCTGTAGTTCCTTGCAGACATATCAAATTAGAACTGGTAAATGCACTTTTGTGGAAAGAGCTGATGGATAATATTCGCAAATCTTCTGAGGGCAAAGTTGCTGCAAACCACTGAGACACTGTATAGGAAAATTGGCCCTTCTCAAACTTGTTTTTTTGATAAAATGACAACTAAACTGGAAGAAATAATGTCCCATGTTAATGGCAGCAGTTGGTTCCAGAGGCTCATAATTAGCACTGTGTTCAGGTTCAGAGCGTGACCCAGGGAATAGAACAACGTGTTTTTGTTTTTGTGAGAGCATAATAATTAAAAGAGAAGAAAAAAAAATCCCTGTAGACACTGTTACTGAAAAAAATGTTATTAATTTTGTCTGAAAGGTTATTTGGTCAAGAACTGCCTTAAGACTTTCCATTGTCCAAATTCAACTTCCTGTCATTGTAATTGGCATCTGTAGGCTCAGTTAGAGACAGCAAAAGGGGAGGGTGAAGAAATTGATGCCTCTGATGTAACATGTTCAGTTCTGACAGAATAGGATGGTTTTGAACGTTGTGACTGTCTACAAGGATTCTCCCAGTGCTATTCTATATGTCAGATATTAAGGCGTATAGGAGAACAGCTTGGCTTCTGTTTACTCTGGGCTGATACTTACATCTCCTGTTATGAACTGGAAGTCGGTCATTATTGACGAAGAGTCGGTCATTATTGACGAAGAGCCAACTGTTATTGATGAATTGGGGGGAGGGGGGAGAAATCTCTCTCTGTTGGTGCTGTTGAGAATCCTTCACAGTTTTCCAACCGGAAGTGTTCTAGTATTCATCCTCATTTTGTGCCTCATGGCAGGAGCACCGCAATCGGTAGCAATATTCTTTTTTGAAGTTTGCAGTGATAAGGATGTTGTGAAACAACGTACTGTGCCCAGCTGTCCAATGGCCACCTGGTGATGTAACTGAAGGATGCAGAAAATATGCTCTATAAAATATGTAGACTCTTGCAATCAACAGGCACTTTGAAATGCAAACTTGATGTCGGTAATTACTCCTTGACTTAATTTTTATGCTTCTTTACCATCTTGTAGTTTGCTGAAATCCCGAATGATGGCTTTTAAATTACTGTTGTTCAACTCCGTGTACAATGGTACAGTTTAGAAAGGAGAACCAGAACCAGACAGAAATAAAAAAGTAGTGAGGTAGTGCTCACGGGTTCAATGCCCATTCAGAAATCGGATGGCAGAGGGGAAGAAGCTGTTCCTGAATCGTTGAGTGTGTGTCTTCAGGCTCCTGTACCTCCTCCCTGATGGCAGAGGGGAAGAAGCTGTTCCTGAATCGTTGAGTGTGTGTCTTCAGGCTCCTGTACCTCCTCCCTGATGGCAGAGGGGAAGAAGCTGTTCCTGAATCGTTGAGTGTGTGTCTTCAGGCTCCTGTACCTCCTCCCTGATGGTAGCAATGAGAACAAGGCCTGTCCTGGGTGATGGGGGTCCTTAACGATGCATGCCGCCTTTTTGAAGCACCGCTCCTTGAAGATGTCTTGGATGCTATGGAGGCCGGTGCCCGTGATGGAGCTGACTGAACTCTCTGTAGCTTATTTTAATCCTGTGCAGTGCCCCCCCCCCCACCCCCCAGCTCCACCCCAATACCAAATGGTGATACAGCCAGTTAGAATGCTCTCCAAAGTTTCAAAGGTTCATTTTATCGTCGAAGTATGCATGTACAGTCCAACCCTGAAAATGATCTTCTCCAGAGAGCCATTAAATACAGAAAGACCATAGGTGTTGATGGAAAAAAAGGCATCAACTCCTCCCACCCACCCCAATGGTGCATCTGTAGAAATTTGCCAGTGTCTTTATGACATATCAAATCTCCTCAAACTCCTCACGAATCATCACCGCCGTCGTGCCTTTGTAGCTGCATCGATAGATCCTCAGAGATGTTGACACCCAGAAACTTGAAGCTGCTCACTCTCTCTACTTCTGATCCCTCCACGAGGACTGGCGTGTCTTGCCTCGTCTTGCCCTTTTCAGAGTCTGTAGTCAGTAGTGTACAAGTGTAAGTTCAGCGTGGTATGTTGTGCTCATTGGAAGATGGGGGTTAATATGACTAAACTAGCAGTTATAAATGTCATGTGCCTTGACTGCTGCATCACTGTTCTGCCTTTTCTTTTCACCTTTTCACCTATATCACGCTGTCCCCATCATGCATGCTGTTCAACATGCAAGAATTATGCTTATTCCTTTGAAAGCTCCCGGAGATGAGTGACTGGAGCCGAGCAACTCCGCTTCTTGGATGATTTCTAATAGGAAAATGCCAACATATTTCGTCTAAACATTATTCATCCGCTGCCAAAGTCTCTGCTGCAGTCCCCGAGGCGATCGGCTGAGAAGGTGGAAGCTGATCGTAAATCTTGGGAGATGAGCCCCAGGTGCAGTGCTGTGCAGCCTTCGTGAGCCTGGCAATGTGGTCTTTAACGCCAGCCTCTCCGCACGCGCGCCGTCGAGGGCTCTCAATGATGGCTCCCGCGCATCTCCGCTGAATCTGCAAAAGGAAGTGAGGGCTGTATTCAAAGACTCAAGTACATTTATTACCAGAGTGTAAAAAAATGTACACCTTGAGATTTGTTTGCTTACAGGAGGTCACAAAGTTGGAAGCCTAGAAGAAACCAATTTAAAAATACAGAAAGGGAGAAAAAGGAGATAACTGTCTCTCTCTGACTCTCTCATGCAAACAACAGTATTCTGAACCAGACTGAATCGTTTGATGCACTCTATGGAGCAGGCCCAACCCTAGATCTCAAATCATGGTAAATGGTAGGGCATTGAGGAATGCAGCAGAACAGAGTGATCTAGGAATAATGGTGCATAGTTCCCTGAAGGTGGAATCTCACGTGGATAGGGTGATGAAGGAAGCTTTTGGTATGCTGGCCTTTATAAATCAGAGCATTGAGTATAGGAGTTGGGATGTAATGTTAAAATTGTACAAGGTATTGGTGAGGCCAACATTGGAGTATTGTGTACAGTTCTGGTCACCGAATCATAGGAAAGATGTCAACAAAATAGAGAGAGTACAGAGGAGATTTACTAGAATGTTACCTGGGTTTCAGCGCCTAAGTTGCAGAGAAAGGTTGAACAAGTTAGGTCTTTATTCTTTGGAGTGTCCAAGGTTGAGGGGGGACTTGATAGAGGTATTTAAAATAATGAGGGGGATAGATAGCGTTGACATGGATAGGCTTTTTCCATTGAGAGGCGGGGAGATTCAAACAAGAGGACATGAGTTGAGAGTTAAGGGGCAAAAGTTTAGGGGTAACACGAGGGGGAACTTCTTTACTCAGAGAGTGGTAGCTGTGTGGAACGAGCTTCCAGTAGAAGTGGTAGAGGCAGGTTCGATTTTGTCATTTAAAAAAAAAATTGGATAGGTATATGGACAGGAAAGGAATGGAGGGTCATGGGCTGAGTGCAGGTCTGTGGGACTAGGTGAGAGTAAGCGTTCGGCACGGACTAGAAGGGTCGAGATGGCTTGTTTCCGTGCTGTAATTGTTATATGGTTATCATATTAGCGGGGCAAAAACGCCTAGAAGCTCGCAGAGATGACAGCCACCAGAGCAGTTCCCAGCCTTGGTGCCGCAGAGAGGGGGAACGAACCTCGGGGGAGGGCGGGCGCAATCAGTCCGACACTCGGGCTTCCTATCTGCGCTGGTGTTTGAACTGTCCGAGTGTTGCATCACTCGAGGACTCTGATCCCGGCACAGAAACCTATTCGTCTGCCTTTCAGAATCTAAAGCCGTAACAAAGAGCTTTAGCGAGTCATCGAGCAACGCTGCGTGCAACTGGGCCCTTCAGCCCCTTGACCCCGTGCCGACCCCGGTGCCCACCCACCTGTTCACAATCCCCTGCGTTTGGTCCGTAACCCTGTAAGCCCAGCCCCTCCGTGTACCTCTCCGAGTGTAAGAGCTGAATACCTCTGAATTGTAGTTGTCGCGGCAACTCGACCAGATCGACCGTCACTGCTGGCTACCTGCCGCGGGAAGTTATCCTTGTATGACGCGCCCTCAGATCATTCCGAAAATTTGAAGAAATGTATCCGATCCTTTATTAGCAACTAGCAAAACATTCAATCTTGGAGTGATGAAACTTCTGAACTAAACTGGCAATATTAAACATACTTAAGCAGACTCAATTGAAGTTAAGTGATTTCAAAGTTAATTTAGTGGTCAGCAAAGGTTGTGACAGCTGTCGGTCCACAGCTCTAAAACTGCCCAGAACAAAACATGAATGTGTAACTTATTCCCTTTGTTTTTAACTATGTCCCCACCCACGTGACTAACCACCATCATAAACGCCCAACACAGAAACCAAAACAGATGCATTGTTCCAGCAGTAGCTTTGATGATAACACAGCAGTAAGGTACACTCAGCGGTCACTTTCCTGGGTACCTCCTGTACCTAATGACGTGGCCACTGAGTGTATGTTCACTGTCTTCTGCTGTTGTATCACAACCACTTCAAGGATCAACGTGTTGTGTGTTCAGAGACGCTCTTCTGCACAACATTGTTGTAATGGGTGGCTATTCGAGTTCCTGTCGGTTTGAACCAGTCTGGCCATTCTCCTCCGACCTCCCTCATTAACAGACTCATTCATGCAAAACTGCCGCTGACCGGTTTTCTGCTCACCATTCTCTGTCAACTCTAGAGACTGTTGTGCGTGAAAATCCCAGGAGGGTCAGCAGTTTGTGAGATACTCAAACCACCCCGTCTGGCACCAACAATCATTCCATGGCCAAAGTCACTTAGGCCACATTTCTTCCCCATTCTGTGTTTGGTCTGAACAACATCTGACCCTCTTGACCATGTCTACATGCTTTTATGCATTGAGTTGCTGCCACGTGATTGGCTGATTAGATAGTTGCATTAATGAACAGCTGGACAGGTGTACCTAATAAAGTGGACACTGAGCGTATAAACATCATCGTTTTGTTTCAGGCTGTTGGTTGAGTGTTAAGTACTGAACGGTACATTAAGGCAAACTTCCTCACGTCTTTTAAAACTTCTGTTATGGAAACTTTGACCAGAAAGTGTCTCCATTTCACATCTCATCCAGCACTCTGTCAGCCGTCAGCACTGCCAAGGTTTTATGGAATGTGTTTCCAGACTGGGACCTTGGCATTGGCAGTCGTATGCACGAGGTTCAGAACAGTCCACCTCTTTTCTTGAGAACCTAGGGTGCAGTGTGACTGACTTTAAAGTGTCCACGTCAGGCGTAGTGATTGTAAAGCTGTAGAAAGCAATATGGCTTTCTGTTGAAAAGCTTGCAAGGTTCTGCCTTGGCAGGATGGAAGTGAGAAATGAAGGGAAGATCGCAGTCGCGCTTCTGCCAGCCGCTGCCACTTTCCGAGCCCTCTTTTTTTGGCAGACCCTCAGAGCTGTGCATGACACACTCCCATGCCAGCTCTTTGGGCTCGGAGATGCCAGCTCTTCGGGTTTTAATGTGGGACCCACTAGCACTGGCTCAGGGTCTGGAAAGTGATAGACAGCCCGACAGCTGGTGCCTCCTGATCGCCGTGCTTGGCTTTGGTGTGCCCCTCTCAAACGGAACCTGATGGTGCTGTACGTTAATGCAATTCTAATGTCTCTTGTTCGGAATGGTCACGGGACAGGGATTCCGAGAAATCAGGGGAACATTACTCTTTATCCAGGGAGATAAATTTCCTGCCTCCACCTGGAAACATCTGGCTGTGATAAACCACGGCAGGCGTTGATCACAAATTTTGATTGTATAAAGACTCCTGTACATCACGTCAGAATAACTGATTCGTCCGAGTCAGCATGAAGCCCAAGCCATGATGTGAAAATGCTACAATTCTTTAAAAAAAAGATTCATGATCAGATTCAGATTTAATATCACTGACATAGGCTGTGAAATCTGTTGTTTTGTAGCAGCAGGACGATGCAATATATAAAAAAAAACATAAATTACAATAAGAAATATATGAAATATATAGGGAACGTATAATAAAAACAAATTTGGGTGACGCGGTGGAGATACATCCCCGCCAAAGGAGGCGTAAGGCGCTCCTTCCCTCCGCTGGCCTGCAGGTCACCCTTGGGCAAGGTTGCTTAGCCCCCGCGATCAGGGTCACGTGAAACCATGGGAGCAGGTAGTGGATGGTTGTATGATCCACTCGCTCTACCAATAACGCCAGGCAGATGATCTCTGAAGAGTATTGATAATGGCCGGGGTCACCCATCTTGCAAAGACACTGCCCAGAAGAAGGCAAACCACTTCAGCAGAAAAAGTTGTCAAGAACAATCATGGATGTCCAGAATTTTGTAGTCTGGTGAAATTGCATAAGGAGAGTGTGAACAAAACATGAGACCCGACCACCACTTAATGCACACAAAATGCTGGAGGAACCCGGCAGGCCGGGCAGCATCTGTGGAAAAGAGTAAGCAGTCGACGTTCCGGCCGAGTTCCTTCATCAGCTCCGCGAGGTGTCTCAACCCGAAAGGCCGACTGTTCATTCGTCTCCATAGACGCTGCCCGGTCTGCTGAGTTCCTCCGCCATTTTGTGCGCGTTACTTTGATTTCCAGCGTCTTGTTTGTGATACAGCCACCGCTTACTCTTGCCCGCACTGCACCGGAATACGCGGATCTCAGATCGGCCTCTACAGCCAACCGAGGACTCACCAATAGACAACCTCTCAGGAGAACTTCGTGCTCGTCTCGAGTGATCGCACTTCTTCTATACAACAGTGTTGTTTGTTGTTACCATGGGAACTTTTCTTTGTTTCCAGCACTTAGAGAAAATTGTGCATGTAAAAAAAAATCAAAATATCCCATCAGTTTCTCTTTGGTAGGAAATAAGTATAATGTACTCATTTTGTTAAGCTGTGATGTTCTGTGGTTCCTTAGTTCATTAAAAAATGAATTAGCTCTTGATGCAAGTTGCTCGATGAATGCCTGTTGTTAATCGTCACAATGGATCTGATTGAAATTGTGCAGTGAGCAGACCTTCGAAAAGTACCGTGTGACACACTGTGGGCAAGTTAAAACCAGAAAGGGGTGGGGGGGGGGGAACAGACATATATTGGCTAAATAGGGTATTTATTTCATCTGCTGGGTCAGAATTCAATAGGCCACGTTAATTTATATTTTATGGTGACAGGCCCGAGTCCTAATGTTAGCAATCAGGAGGGGTCGGGGACAGAGGACCTGATTGAAAAGGCCCAAAAGCAAGATGAGAAAGGAATTCTTATAGAACGGGTGACCTGGAAACCAAATCTGGGGAGTGCAATGGAGACGGATTTAGCTGTCGCATTCAATAAGCTGCTGGATGGACACCCGGAAGGAAAAGAGTTTGCGGAGTTGCAGGTTGACTTCTGACAGCCAGGCCTAGCTCCTGGCCTTCACGTGTGGCTTAGCCTCCAAGCCCGGCAGAACGGTTTCTACTTGATAGGCCAAGGCGGGTTACCGGCGCCTCAAAACCAGGGCGGAAGGGGCTCGTCAGCCGTTGGCTGGAAGCTCATCTAGGAGGAGGAAAACTCTGATCTCGAACCTCCCACTCGCGGGGGGAGGCTTCGGGAGTACAGCCTGAGGGGAAAATCCGGAGATGGCCTCCCCGAGGCAGTCCTGCGTTCAGTTCAATTCTGACTGGCGACTCCAGGTGCCAAACTGTGTCGGTCCCTCGGATTCATCAGATGCATGGAGAGGGGGCAATAGCTTGCTCTCCACATCGTATTGCTTTAGCTGCGCGTATCCGGACAGCTAGGACGCAATATCTACGGTCAACCCCGAGCAAGGGAGGCCTCAGAAGGCAGGCCTCTACTACTCCCTAGTAGAATGATCTGAATTGCACTGATATGGAGGTGGTGCAGGCGGTGGACTAAATTGACCCCCTCCGTGTTGTGACGATCTGTGTTTACCCATAGTGCACTGCAACAGAATAATTATTAGCCCTGCGCTGGTCACCGATGTACACATGTAATGCCATGGTTAAAACCTGTTTCGTTCTATTTCTACTGCTATGCTGTGAGGTGTTTTTTTATTTTAGCAGTTTTTCTGCAAACACAGTGTGTCCTGTTGGTTACGCTCCTTGGAGTAATGTTTTGGGTTCGGCTAAAGATAAGGAGCCATTTCGCCCAACCTGGGAATGTCGCGTCAGCCAGTCGGGTTTGTTTGTAACGCGTTGGAACGTTCTGCCCAGTGGGATGCGACGGCAGGTTCGAGAGAAGCTGGGCGGGATCTGATTTCCGTAGGGCAGCGGTCCGGGTTCGGTGCGAGGAGGTGCGGAGAAGAGCGCGAGGGAAGATGTTTGGAGGATCCCACCCGTGGGGGGGGGGGGACCCGATTGCAAGGGGTGCTTTGTGCAGACGAGCGGTTTCAAGGGGCAAACGCCAAAATTTGTTCGTGACTTTTTTTTGAGGCAGGTGATGGGGGACAACACACACAAAATACTGGAGGAGCTCTGCAGGCCGGGCAGCATCTATGGAAAAGAGCACAGTCGACTCTTTGGGCTGAAATCCTTGGGTCCTGCCGAAGGGTTTCGGCCTGAAACATCGGCGGGACTTTTTTCCACAGATGCTGCCCGGCCTGCTGAGTTCCCCCAGCATTTTGTGTGTGTTGCTCAGATTTCCAGCGTCTGCAGGTTTTCTCTTGTCTAGCAGGTGATGGGGGGTCCAGCACCGGGAGCAAAGCGCAACATCCAACTACTACAGAAACGAGCCCCAACGTTCATGTGCACCTTTACACTGGTTTACTTGTAATGGGCCCTTTTTCTGTTAACTGTTTGTTAAAGCTCAAATATTGGTGAACATATTTCACTGCAATTTTATGGTGGCGTGCGGTCTGTAATCTCTCGGCGAATGATAATTTTCCGTGGGGCAGCATTTACACAGCGTCCACCATAATTTCTGTTCCCTCATCGGAACATTCCAACTTTCCAGTCTGGTTATGCCTGAATCGTACCGACCGTAGAAGTGTGTTGCTTACAAAAGGTGGCCTTCTCACCGCTGGGTTACATGGCTGTTGGCAGAGTTAGCTAATGAGCTAGGGTGCCATGGGACTTTTGCGCAGCACTGCATTTGTCAAGGTGGAGAGGAGAGCGAGTTTGTAAGTCTGGCGGGAGCAAAGGAATGGGGAGGGCGGAGCACTCCGGGAAGGGTGTGGGACAGGTGGCAGAGAAGGAGAGCAAAGGACGGGGGGGGGGGGGGGGTGGGGGGGTGCAGACACACCCAGCCCTGAGGCACCAGGCAAGGTCATTTGATTCCAAACAATTGGTTTATTGATCATTACAGAATGTCTCTTGGACTTGGACAGGTTGGGTGAGTGGGCAGATGCATGGCAGATGCAGTTTAATGTGGATAAATGTGAGGTTATCCACTTTGGTGGCAAGAACAGAAAGGCAGATTACTATCTGAATGGTGTCAACTTAGGAAAAGGGGAAGTACAATGAGATCTAGGTGTTCTTGTACATCAGTCACTGAAAGTAAACATGCAGGTACAGCAGGAAGTGAAGAAAGCTAATGGCAAATTGGCCTTCATAACAAGGGGAGTTGAGTATAGGAGCAAAGAGGTCCTTCTGTAGTTGTACAGGGCCCTGGCGAGACCACACCTGGAGTATTGTGTTCAATTTTGGTCTCCAAATTTGAGGAAGGACATTCTTGCTATTGAGGAAATGCAGACTAGGTTCACGAGGTCGATTTCCGGGATGGCGGGACTGTCATATGTTGAACGATTGAAGCAGCTGGGCTTGTATACACTGGAATTTAGAAGGATGAGAGGGGATCTGATTGAAACATATAAGATTATCAAGGGATTGGACACGCTAGAGGCAGGAAACATGTTTCTGATGTTGGGGGAAGTTGGGCCACAGTTTAAGAATGAGGGGTAGGCTATTTATAAAGGAGTTGAGGAAAAAGTTTTTCACCCAGAGAGTTGTGGATCTGTGGAATGCTCTGCCCCAGAAGGCAGTGGAGGCCAATTCTCTGGATGCTTTCAAGAAAGAGTTAGATAGAGCTCTTAAAGATAGCAGAGTCAAGGGATATGGGGAGAAGGCAGGAACGGGGTACTGATTGTGGATGATCAGCCATGATCACAGTGAATGGCGGTGCTGGCTCGAAGGGCTGAATGGCCTACTCCTGCACCTATTGTCTATTGTCTATTGCCTCTCTGGTACTTCCCGCTCTTTCTTCTCCCTTTTCCCCCAACCATGAACCCCATCTCCCTGCCCCCTTCCCACGCTGTGCACAATAGAGACCCATATCAGAATCAGGCTTATCGGCACGAACATATGTCATGAAATTTGTGTTTTTTTTGTGACAGCAGTACAGTGCAATGCATAAAATTCCTACAGTATTGTACAAAAGTCTCAGGCACCCGAGCTTTATGTGTGTGCCTAAGACTTTTGCACAGTACTGTAGAGAGAGTAAATTCAAGTTTACAATAGACAAAAGGTGCAGGAGTAGGCCATTCGGCCCCTTTGAGCCAGCACCGCCATTCACTGTGATCATGGCTGATCATCCACAATCAGTACCCTGTTCCTGCCTTCTCCCCATATCCCTTGACTCCGCTATCTTTAAGAGCTCCATCTAACTCTTTCTTGAAAGCATCCAGAGAATTGGCCTCCACTGCCTTCTGAGGCAGAGCATTCCATAGATCCACAACTCTCTGGGTGAAAAAGTTTTTCCTCAACTCCGTTATAAATGGCCTGCCCCTTGTTCTTAAACAGTGGCCTCTGGTTCTGGACTCCTCCCAACATCGGGAACATGTTTCCTGCCTCTAGCGTGTCCAATCCCTTAATAATCTTTTATGTTTCAATCAGATCCCCTCTCATCTTCCTAAATTCCAGTGTATACAAGCCCAGTTGCACCAATCTTTCAACATATGACAGTCCCGCCATCCTGGGAATTAACCTCGTGAGCCTACGCTGCACTCCCTCAATAGCAAGAATGTCCTTTTTCAAACTTGGAGACCAAAACTGTACACAATACTCCAGGTATGGTCTCACCAGGGCCCTGTACAACTGCAGAAGGACCTCTTTGCTCCTATACTCGAGGTGAGTGAAGTTATTCATGCTGGTTCAGGAGCCTGATGGTTGAAGGGTAATTACTGTTCCTGAACCTGGTGGTGTGGGACACGAGGTTCCTGTACTTCCTTCCTGATGACAGAAGTGAGAAGAGAGCAAAGCATGGATGGTGAGGCATGGATATTGCTTTTTTTTTCGTGGCGGTGCCTTGTAGACGTGCTCAAAGATAGGGAGGGCTTCCCCTGCGGAGGACTTGCCTGTATCCATCACTTTTTGCAACTTGGCCAACTGTTACTTGAGCTAAAAATGATGAAAGCTGCTGAATATTGTTTAAGATGAAACAAGCGCATCACTAGAGCTATTCAGGCAAGAGAGTCTGACAGGTCCAAGAGTTCTGGCACGTACACAAATCTACTTTATTATCCATGGCTCATTCTTAACATGTACTGAGTGCTCTAGTAATGTATTCAGTTGGCAGCACCGACTTGCTCCTTCTCGATGAGGACAATGAGAGACGGGGCTCTAATGTCGATTTGAGGGTGGGAGGCGGGGCTCGAATGTAGATTTGAGGGTGGGAGGCAGGGCTCGAATGTAGATTTGGTGGTGGGAGGCGGGGCTCGAATGTAGATTTGGTGGTGGGAGGTGGGGCTCGAATGTAGATTTGGTGGTGGGTGGTGGGGCTCGAATGTAGATTTGGTGGTGGGAGGTGAAGCTCGAATGTAGATTTGGTGGTGGGAGGTGGGGCTCGAATGTAGATTTGGTGGTGGGAGGTGGGGCTCGAATGTAGATTTGGTGGCAGGAGGCGGGGCTCGAATGTAGATTTGGTGGTGGGAGACGGGGCTCGAGTGTAGATTTGGTGATGGGAGGCGGGGCTCGAATGTAGATTTGGTGGTGGGAGGTGGGGCTCGAATGTAGATTTGGTGATGGGAGGCGGGGCTCGAATGTAGATTTGGTGGTGGGAGGCGGGGCTCAAATGTAGATTTGAGGGTGGGAGGCGGGGCTCGAATGTAGATTTGGTGGTGGGAGGCGGGGCTCGAATGTAGAATTGGTGGCAGGAGGCGGGGCTCGAATGTAGATTTGGTGGTGGGTGGTGGGGCTCGAATGTAGAATTGGTGGCAGGAGGCGGGGCTCGAATGTAGATTTAGTGGCGGGAGGCGGGGCTCGAATGTAGATTTGGTGGTGGGAGGTGGGGCTCGAATGTAGATTTAGTGGCAGGAGGCGGGGCTCGAATGTAGATTTAGTGGCAGGAGGCGGGGCTCGAATGTAGATTTGGTGGCAGGAGGCGGGGCTCGAATGTAGATTTAGTGGCAGGAGGCGGGGCTCGAATGTAGATTTGGTGGCAGGAGGCGGGGCTCGAATGTAGATTTAGTGGCAGGAGGCGGGGCTTGAATGTAGATTTGGTGGTGGGAGGTGGGGCTTGAATGTAGATTTGGTGGCAGGAGGTGAAGCTCGAATGTAGATTTGGTGGTGGGAGACGGGGCTCGAATGTAGATTTGGTGGTGGGAGGTGGGGCTCGAATGTAGAATTGGTGGCAGGAGGCGGGGCTCGAATGTAGATTTGGTGGCAGGAGGCGGGGCTCGAATGTAGATTTGGTGGTGGGAGGTGGGGCTCGAATGTAGATTTGGTGATGGGAGGTGGGGATCGAATGTAGATTTGGTGGTGGGAGGCGGGGCTCAAATGTAGATTTGAGGGTGGGAGGCGGGGCTCGAATGTAGATTTGGTGGTGGGAGGCGGGGCTCGAATGTAGAATTGGTGGCAGGAGGCGGGGCTCGAATGTAGATTTGGTGGTGGGTGGTGGGGCTCGAATGTAGATTTGGTGGCAGGAGGCGGGGCTCGAATGTAGATTTGAGGGTGGGAGGTGGGGCTCGAATGTAGATTTGGTGGTGGGAGGTGGGGCTCTAATGTTGATTTGAGGGTGGGAGGCGGGGCTCGAATGTAGATTTGGTGGTGGGAGGTGGGGCTCGAATGTAGATTTGGAGATGGGAGGTGGGGCTCGAATGTAGATTTGGTGATGGGAGGTGGGGCTCGAATGTAGATTTGGTGGTGGGAGGTGGGGCTCGAATGTAGATTTGGTGGTGGGAGACGGGGCTCGAGTGTAGATTTGGTGATGGGAGGTGGGGCTCGAATGTAGATTTGGTGGTGGGAGGTGGGGCTCGAATGTAGATTTGGTGGTGGGAGGTGGGGCTCGAATGTAGATTTGGTGGTGGGAGGCGGGGCTCGAATGTAGATTTGGTGGCAGGAGACGGGGCTCGAATGTAGATTTGGTGGCAGGAGACGGGGCTCGAATGTAGATTTGGTGATGGGAGGCGGGGCTCGAATGTAGATTTGGTGGTGGGAGGTGGGGCTCTAATGTAGATTTGGTGATGGGAGGCGGGGCTCAAATGTAGATTTGGTGATGAGAGGCGGGGCTCGAATGTAGATTTGGTGATGGGAGGCGGGGCTCGAATGTAGATTTGGTGGCAGGAGGTGAAGCTCGAATGTAGATTTGGTGGCAGGAGGTGGGGCTCGAATGTAGATTTGGTGGTGGGAGGTGGGGCTCGAATGTAGATTTGGTGATGGGAGGCGGGGCTCGAATGTAGATTTGGTGGTGGGAGGTGGGGCTCGAATGTCGATTTGGTGGTGGGAGGTGGGGCTCTAATGTTGATTTGAGGGTGGGAGGCGGGGCTCGAATGTAGATTTGGTGATGGGAGGCGGGGCTCAAATGTAGATTTGGTGATGAGAGGCGGGGCTCGAATGTAGATTTGGTGGCAGGAGGTGAAGCTCGAATGTAGATTTGGTGATGGGAGACGGGGCTCGAATGTAGATTTGGTGGTGGGTGGTGGGGCTCGAATGTAGATTTGGTGGCAGGAGGCGGGGCTCTAATGTCGATTTGAGGGTGGGAGGCGGGGCTTGAATGTAGATTTGGTGGCGGGAGGTGGGGCTTGAATGTAGATTTGGTGGCAGGAGGTGGGGCTCGAATGTAGATTTGGTGGTGGGAGGTGGGGCTTGAATGTAGATTTGGTGGCAGGAGGTGGGGCTCGAATGTAGATTTGGTGGCAGGAGGCGGGGCTCGAATGTAGATTTGGTGGTGGGAGGTGAAGCTCGAATGTAGATTTGGTGGTGGGAGGTGGGGCTCGAATGTAGATTTGGTGGTGGGAGGCGGGGCTCGAATGTAGATTTGGTGATGGGAGGCGGGGCTCAAATGTAGATTTGGTGGCAGGAGGCGGGGCTCGAATGTAGATTTGGTGGCAGGAGGCGGGGCTCAAATGTAGATTTGGTGGCAGGAGGCGGGGCTCAAATGTAGATTTGGTGGCAGGAGGCGGGGCTCAAATGTAGATTTGGTGGCAGGAGGCGGGGCTTGAATGTAGATTTGGTGGCGGGAGGTGGGGCTCGAATGTAGATTTGGTGGTGGGAGGTGAAGCTCGAATGTAGATTTGGTGGTGGGTGGTGGGGCTCGAATGTAGATTTGGTGGTGGGAGGCGGGGCTCGAATGTAGATTTGGTGATGGGAGGCGGGGCTCAAATGTAGATTTGGTGGCAGGAGGCGGGGCTCGAATGTAGATTTGGTGGCAGGAGGCGGGGCTCAAATGTAGATTTGGTGGCAGGAGGCGGGGCTCAAATGTAGATTTGGTGGCAGGAGGCGGGGCTCAAATGTAGATTTGGTGGCAGGAGGCGGGGCTTGAATGTAGATTTGGTGGCGGGAGGTGGGGCTCGAATGTAGATTTGGTGGTGGGAGGTGAAGCTCGAATGTAGATTTGGTGGTGGGAGACGGGGCTTGAATGTAGATTTGGTGATGGGAGGTGGGGCTCGAATGTAGATTTGGTGGCAGGAGGCGGGGCTCGAATGTAGATTTGGTGATGGGAGGTGGGGCTCAAATGTAGATTTGGTGGCAGGAGGCGGGGCTCAAATGTAGATTTGGTGGCAGGAGGCGGGGCTCAAATGTAGATTTGGTGGCAGGAGGCGGGGCTCGAATGTAGATTTGGTGGCGGGAGGTGGGGCTCGAATGTAGATTTGGTGGTGGGAGGTGAAGCTCGAATGTAGATTTGGTGGTGGGTGGTGGGGCTCGAATGTAGATTTGGTGGTGGGAGGTGGGGCTTGAATGTAGATTTGGTGGTGGGAGGTGAAGCTCGAATGTAGATTTGGTGGTGGGAGACGGGGCTCGAATGTAGATTTGGTGATGGGAGGCGGGGCTCGAATGTAGATTTGGTGGCCGGAGGCGGGGCTCGAATGTAGATTTGGTGGTGGGAGGTGGGGCTCGAATGTAGATTTAGTGGCAGTAGGCGGGGCTCGAATGTAGATTTGGTGGCAGGAGGCGGGGCTCGAATGTAGATTTGGTGGCAGGAGGCAGGGCTCGAATGTAGATTTGGTAGTGGGAGGCGGGGCTCGAATGTAGATTTGGTGGCAGGAGGCAGATCTATAAGGGCAACGTGGTACTTTCCAAAGGGACAGAGGGGCAAGGCTCGAACGTTGCTTTGCTGGTGTCATTCAAATACTGACAGCAGATGAAATAAAAAGAAAAGCTGTCTAATTGAATGTGATAAGAAGAACTGTCTGTGGATAATTGCAGTGATCTTGAGGTTCTCATTACCTGCTATTCTTGGATAAATGCTTTACTACGGCAACCTTCAAGTAATCCGATGTAACAGTCTTACTTCTTGAAACCCGAGTTTGAGTCTTTCTCATAGCATTAAATCTGAGAGCCCTCAGTGAAACAATGCTCAGTGAGGAACCTTCTACTCACAGTAATTGTTTGGGTTTCGAGTCATGAAGACCAGCAATCATCTATCATTATTCCAAAAAAAAAAATTCCTCAGGGGAAAGCCATTAGCCAAGTGCTCAGCGGCTAATATCCAATTAAATGTCATATTCTGTACATTATACATGTTTGAACATTTTTGTTGGTTTAATTGTTTTAAATGTTGGCTTTTAGGGTAGCACTCCCCCCTCCACTCGGATCTAATTTACGTGGTATCCATTTCTCTATTTGGTGTAGGTAGACTGGCTGTCATTCTATTATTCCTTCTCTCTCGACAGTGTATATCTCTCTATCTATATCTCTCTCTCACTCTGTCTCTCCCGCACTCTGTCTCCCACTCACTCATTCTGTCTCTCACTCTGTCTCTCTGTCGCTGTCTCTCTCTGTCGTTGCTGTCTGTCTCTCACTCTCTCTCTCTTCTCTCTCTTGCTGTTGCTGTCTGTCTCTTGCTGTGTCTTGTTGTCTCCCTCATCTCCCTGTGTGTGTGTGTCGCTGTCTGTCGTGTGTGTGTGTGAGAGAGAGAGAGAGAGAGAGAGAGAGAGAGAGAGAGAGGGAGAGAGAGAGAGAGAGAGGGAGACACACACACAGAGGCCATTTTAGTCACTCAGATCATGTTTCTTCCCCCATCCCGAACCTCTTGGCATTGTCAACATGCTTTTTATGCCTTGAGTTGCTGCCATGTCATTGGCTAGTTATTTGCATTAGTCAGCCGGGGTACCTAATAACACAAACATACAACTGCAGATGCCGTGGATCAAAGAATACGCACACAACGCTGGAAGAACTCAGCAGGCCAGGCAGCATCCGTGAGAAAAGAGTAGCTAATGTTTCGGGCCGAGACCCTTCATCAGGAATCTCATCCGGTGTACTTAATAAAGTGGCCGTTGTGTGTATGTGTATCGGTGTCCCACTTTATGAACATACAATCGATCTATGTCTATCAGCCATCTTACATATTTACATTTATTGATTTTTAAAAAATTATTATTGTGCTCTTTATCTTACAGTGCTTTTTTTTTTGTGCTCTATCAGATCCGGAGTAACAATTATTTTGTTCTCCTTTACACGTGTGTGCTGGAAATGACATTAAACAACCTTGAATATATATTTTACATTATCCACCTCCCAAGGGAGGTTTTATTGTTTTTACGAATATTGAAACGAAGTGGATTCACTTCGGCTTTTTATGACGGCGATCAACAGAGAAAAGCTTCTTTTTGCGTCAAAGTGAAAACAAAGTGTTCAAAATTAATCACAAGTATAAAACACAAAATAATTGATTGGTATTAGTATTCGCCCCCTTTAATATGACACATCTCTACTGTGGTGAGTGATGATTTGGAGGGGGGAGCAATTCCTCAAATTCCACATACACTCCCATATAAGCATATTTTTAAAGTTTATATATATGTATAGTGTGTGTGAGTATATGAGGAACTTTTTGAGGAATCACATACAAGAATGTATATATATTTCTTATTGTAATTAATATTTTATTTAACTATTATGTATTGCACTGTACTGCTGCCACAAAACTCTACATTTCCTGACGTATACCCTAAACCTGAGAAAATCTGCAGATGCTGGAAATCCAGAGCAACACACACACACAAAACGCCGGAGGAACTCAGCAGGCCAGGCAGCATCTATGGCGAAGAGTGAACAGTCGACTTTTCATAGAACATAAACTTACAGCGCATTACAGGCCCTTCGGCCCACAATGTTGTGCTGACCACATAACCTAGTCTAGAGACTGCCTAGAATTTCCCTCGTGCGTAGCCCTCTATTTTTCTGAGCTCCTTGCGCCTATCTAAGAGGCTCTTAAAAGACCCTGTTGTATCCAATTCAGGCCAAAAACCCTTCATCGGACTCAAACCTCTTTCTGATTCTAATCCCAAAATGGCCATTAAACCCATGAACGCCACCTCACCACTCTTTTTGAACTATTTATTTAATTTAACCGATAAATTTATCTATATATAAAATACTGTAATTCAGTTTTTCTCTCTGGCGTTCTGTATTGCATTGTACTGCTGCCACAGAGACAACAAATTTCACGACCTAGGCCGGTGATGTTAAATCTGATTCTGATTCAGGAAGGGTCTGGGTCCAAAACGTGGACTGTACCTTTTTTTCCCCATCGACGCTGCCTGGCCTGCTGAGTTCCTCCAGCATTTTGCCCGTGCTGCTTGGATTCTAATAGGTCAGGCACATTGCAAGGAGCATATTAACAGAAAACAATCACATCTTGAACTGGTTCTCTAGCGATGATGGCATTTACAGTGCATCTTCAGCTGCTTACCCTGCCTTGTAGCTTGCTTGGACATTTGGTAGTTTCGCATTGAGTCGATCGCGTTTTCGAATCGTGTATCGTTAGACCAAGTCAGGATGGCAGGTTTCCGAACTTGAAGGTCATCAATAATTCAAATAGGCTTCTGCAATATTCTTGTAGCTTAATAGCTTCTAATACTAAGATTAGCTTTAGCTCTTTCAGATCTAATTAGTTTTCTCTTTCATTTAAAATCCCCAACTGCCATGGTGGGATTGAGAATCATATCTCTGGATCAATAGAGTGCAGCTCTGGGCAACAATTTGGTTCCTTGACTGTCGTGCTATTGCTCAGAACGCACGGGGTGATCTTCGGCTTGCGACGTTGCTTACGAGGAAAAGTGGGTTGATTTTGAAGGGTCTCGGCCCGAGACACCAGCTGGTTTACTCATTTCCATGGAGACTGCCTGAACTGCTGAGTTCCTCCAGCGTTGTGTGTGTGTGTGTGTGTGTGTGTGTGTGTGTGTGTGTGTGTGTGTGTGTGTGTGTGTGTGTGTGTGTGTGTGTGTGTGTGTGTGTGTGTGTGTGTGTGTGTATATATATATACACGGCAGGGAGGATCCCTGGGGATCATGGGTTTGCACCTCTGGCGGGCTGTGTCAGGGCATAAGCCTGGGCGGGAAGGTTTGAAGAACCGGCTGTTGCCCATGCAGCGGGTTCCCCCTCTCCACGTCACCGACGTAGTCTGAGGGAACGGCAAGTGCCGATACGGCTCGGCACCAGTGTCGTCGCAGAGGTCGCCAGAGTGAAGTTGTAAACAACGTGAAACTGCCTCAGGGAGCCCGGCTCCGGATTTCTTCCTTGGCGTTTACTCCCGAAGCCTTTCCCGTGGGTGGGAATGGCCGTGAGGCAGCGGAGGTTTAAAATCAGAGCTTTCCTCCTTCTAGGTGGGCCGCTGTCCAAGGCTGACGATGCCCACCTGCCCGAAGCAACTGGTTTTGAGTCGCCAGTGGCCCGCCTTTGCCCCTTCTCTTGTCAGTAGAAATGGTTCCGCCGGGCCTAGTAGCTAAGACACACGCGAAGGCCGAGAGTTGGACTTGGTTGTCAGAGGCTGTTAGAGACGCATGACATTTGGAGCACTTTATAGGTAGTGGGAGCTTATCCCCACTACCATCACCCCCTGCTATGACAACCTTAGGAACGCCAGGAGTAGGCTAGGATTAAATTGGGAGATTTCTGGCTGGCGTGGCTCAAAGGGACAGAAGAGCCTACACTGAACTGCATGTCAATAATAGGTAGAAAAACGATTCGGAGCCCACTGATAACTAGTTGAGTCTGTGAATGTAAAGCAAGGTGCTGGGGAGACGATCAGCTGGCCCTGGAGGTTCAGCTGAACTTGCTTGGCGTGGTCAAGATCCACCAAAGCATGGGTATCATTTTCAAAGTTCTCCTGGCCTTGGAGACGTTTGGAATTTCAAGTGGATAGATTCAGATGTGAGGAGCAGTTCAGGGAAGTTCCTGCTGACATCATTGATCCAGCGATAAAGGTTCTTGCCCAGAACAAGCCATTTTCAATTGATGAGTTTCAGCCGAGACAGATCAAAGATTAACTAGCGCTCCTCCTCTTGATCTATACTCAGAGCCACCTGCTCAGCAGGGCAGGTCGTGCTGAGGATTGGAATCAGGATTAGTATTACTGACGTTCGTGTTGTGAAATTTGTTGTCTTACGGCAGCAGTGCAGTGGAATACCTAATGAAAACACTCTAAAGTACAGTGAAAAAATAGATTTGTGAAATTAAGTAAGTTGTGCAAAAAGAGATGGAAATAATGAAGTGTTCATGGGTTCAGTGTCCATTCAGAAATCGGGAAGAAGCTGTTCCTGAATCGCTGAGCGTGTGTCTTCACTCTCCCTGATGGTAGTAATGTCATGGTAGTGTAGTGGTTAGCACCGTGCCTTTCGCAGTTTGGCGTTCAATTCTATGGGGAGACTCTGTTTCCTTCCACGGTCCAACAGACATACCGTGACTCGCGTTCCGACTGTATCACCCTCTGGCAAAGGGGTGGGCTACGGCACAGGATCGAAGGAAGCTGCAGGGAATTGGGAATTCAGTCGGCTCCACATTGGGCCTCCGTCGTATCCAGGACATCTTCGAGGAGCGATGCCTCAAAAAGGCGGCGTCCATCATAAAGGACCCCCACCACCCAGGACATGCCCTGGTCTCATTGCTACCATCGGGAAGGAGGTACAGGAGCCTGAAGGCACACACTCAGCGATTCAGGAACAGCTTCTTCCCCTCTGCCATCAGGGAGGAGGTACAGGAGCCTGAAGGCACACACTCAGCGATTCAGGAACAGCTTCTTCCCCTCTGCCATCAGGGAGGAGGTACAGGAACCTGAAGGCACACACTCAGTGATTCAGGAACAGCTTCTTCCCCTCTGCCACCAGGGAGGAGGTACAGGAGCCTGAAGGCACACACTCAACGATTCAGGAACAGCTTCTTCCCCTCCGCCATCAGGGAGGAGGTACAGGAGCCTGAAGGCACACACTCAACGATTCAGGAACAGCTTCTTCCCCTCTGCCACCAGGAAGGAGGTACGGGAGCCTGAAGACACACACTCAGTGATTCAGGAACAGCTTCTTCCCCTCTGCCATCGGATTCCTGAATGGACAATGGACCCATGAACACTACTTAGAACCATAGAAGCATAGAATACTACAGCACACAAACAGGCCTTTTGGCCCTTCTTGGCTATGCTGAAACATTTTTCTGCCTAGTCCCACTGACCGGCACCTGGACCATATCCATCCATACCCCTCTCATCCACGTACCTGTCCAAGTTTTTCTTAAATGTTAATTCACCACTTCATCTGGCAGCTCATTCCACACTCCCACCACTCTCTGCGTGAAGAAGCCCCCCCCCCCAATGTTCCCTTTAAACTTTTCCCCCTTCACCCTTAACCCATGTCCTCTGGTTTTTTTCTCCCCTGGCCTCAGTGGAAAAAGCCTGCTTGCATTCACTCTATCTATGCCCATCATAATTTTATACACCTCCATCAAATCTCCCCTCATTCTCCTACGCTCCAGGGAATAAAGTCCTAACCTATTCAACCTTTCTCTGTAACTCAGTTTCTCAAGTCCCGGCAACATCCCTGTAAACCTTCTCTGCACTCTTTCAACCTTATTAATATCCTTCCTGTAATTTGGTGACCAAAACTGCACACAATCTTTTTATAAGATTTTTTTAAAAAAAATCTGTTTCTTGCACTATTTATCTTAATTTAACTATTTCATATATATTTACTGTCATTCAGTTTTTTTCCTCTATTGTCATGTATTGCATTGTACCGCTGCTGCGAAGGTAACAAATTTCACGGCACGTGCTGGTGGTAATCAAGCTTGATTCTGATTCTGAGGCAGATTAATCGGTCGTTGCCAGTTATCCTGTGTTCGGGTTTGTTGGGGGGTTGCTGGGGTGGCATGGCTCGAAGATCTGGTCGGGCCTGCTCTTTGCTGTATCGTTATATGACCAAGAGGCCGCGCCCTGTGTGACTGGGGTCCTTAATGATGGATGCTGCCTTTTTGAGGCTTCGTCCTCGATGCTGGGCGAGTTTACAACCTCCTGTAGCTTTTCCCGATCCTGGTGCAGTGATCCCCCTCCGCACCGGCCGGTGACGGTTGAGCGACCTGGCGCTTTGCTACCTCCGAGGGTGCTCCGTCAGGCTTCGAGCGAAATGTGGCCAAGGAGCCTGGAGCCGCGGCGCGAGCCCGTGATCGGCTCCATTGCTCGCCGAGCGGAGCACCGAGGGAGACTGGAATCATCGAGGCGAGAGCGCGGGAGAGGGGCGGGCGTTCGGCGCCACCTACCAGCCTCTCGCTCGCGGCTATCAGAGGAAGGTGTCTGTGTGTGACAGTCTCTCTCCCTCTCCCTCTTGCTCACTGCTCCCAGAGGAAGGTGTCTGTGTGTGACAGTCTCTCTCCCTCTCCCTCTTGCTCACGGCTATCAGAGGAAGGTACCTGTGCTCGAACCGTCTCTCTCTCTCTCTCTCTCTCGATGGTGCCGGAGTTCTGGGTCTCTGGCAAGGTTTAATCAACGCGATATGATGTGTTTCTGCTTTCTGGTTGCTCTTTTTTTTGCTATTTTGTACGATTTTGATCGGGCTGGCCTGTAGATAATGAACACTGGCTGAACTGAATAAGCCTGGACTCTTTTGATTTTTTTGTGTTTCACATTCTGTGTTCTTGCTTTTTATTTGTTGCCGGTGGTGTGATTTTTTTTTTGCTCGTGGTGGGTGGGGGGGGGGGGAGGGGTGTTGTTGCTTCTCTTTGAGTGAGTTCCGTGGTCTTTCTTTGTTTCGTGGCTGTCTGTGGGGAAGGCGAGTCTCAGGGTTGTACTTTGATAATAAGTGTACTTCGAATCTTGGATAGGAAGACGCTCGAATGTAAAATCACCAGCAGGTACTGTCTGAGCTCAAACCCTATAGGTGTGTGGTGAACTACATATACCTGTCTGGACACGCCCCCTGTTGACAGCTCCTGTGGCTCCTCCCACAGACCCCGGTATAAAGGCGATTAAGGCCTGAGCCCGGCCTCTCAGTCTCCAGGATGTAGTATGGTGGTCAATTGCTGCTTGTTCTTTCTTCCAGTCAATAAAAGCCGATATCTCGCCTCACGTCTCAGAGAGTTATTGATGGTGCATCACTTAAAAAGCCACAGTGTGGAAAGGTGAGACTCCAGAAAAGATTCAATCACCTGGTAACATATACAAAAGTCAGCCTGTTCTTTATATAAAAAAAAAGGAGGTGCTGATTTGAGGATGAACCGATAATTCCGATTCCTCATGGCTCTGAGAGCTTTCGAATCAGCCGGGCTAACGCTGCCAAGACAATCTAACGGAATACGCAAAATAAATTGTAGCGATAGAACAAAGGAAATTAAAGTAATTATTTTGAAGCCTTTCCATTTTTTTTCTGAAGAGGCCTTAAATTTCATATGTGTGTAAATAGCAGGGTCAGAAAAAAGTTAATTTGCCCTTTACGCTTGAAGTGTTTGCTGTGCTGTGGTTATGTTAAGCTATAGCATTATGTTAGCTGAAAATCAAAGGGGCAAGTTAAATTGTTTGCATTATATTCTGACATAACTGTTTATTATTCTGTTCACATTATGGCAGTTTCATGGTACATTTAAGTGCTAATATCTTTTTTTGAAGTAATTAATTAAAACGGAAGGATTTAGATCCACCACCATTTGTAAGTCGTGTCATTGTCGACTTTATAAGAAGATCTTGGCCAGATATTTCCAGAGCTGACAATCCCTCTGCTTGGAATTCCCAACTCGAGGTCTCTTTCTCGAGAACTCTCATCTCAGGCCCCGCTCGGATTAGGTGGCAAAGATAAAATGCGACGCTCTGCGGAAGAAAGGTGTACTCCTCCTCGCGGCTAAAGACCACGGCACCAGTGCGGAGGACCAAGGAGCTACGGTCGAAGGAGGCAGAGGAGCTCTTACGGGCCTGCTTGAAGTCGGTGGACTGGGCAGTGTTCAGGGATCCATCGGTGAACCTGAATGAACATGACACAATTGTCACCGGCTTCTTCAAGACCTGTTTGGATGTGTGTGTGTGTGTGTGTGTGTGCCTTTGAGAGCATACCCAAACCAAAAGCCATGGATGTAGTCTGCTCAGGGCCAGATCTGTGGTGCTGAAGACCGGTGATCCAGAACTATACAAAAAAAAAATCCAGGCACGGCCAACGGAAGGCTGTTTTAAGAGCGAGGAGGCAATTCCGACCGAGGTCAAAGACGGAATCGGATGCACGCCTGCCCTGGCAGGGTTTGCGGGCCGTTGCTTCCTTCGGTGCCTGTCTCCACGACCCGGATCAACACGTTGACGCCGTTGGCAAGCTTGCGTGCTCCAAGGACTCCCTCAGGCGATGGCAGCTCTGGATCATCCATGTTGGAACGGCCGTGGCCGAGATGCCAGACGAAGATCGATCCAATCCCAGCTCCCGAACGGACGGGCTCACAGCTTCTTCCCCTCCTCAAGTCAGATTTCTGAATGGACAAGTGCACTACCACACAATTTCTTGTATTTCTTTCCTCTCGTGTTAACTTACTTAATTTAATTTAAGACTTAAGACTTAATTTAATTCTTAATATGTATTTTATATATTTCTGATTGTAATTTATAGATTTAAAATCACTATGTATTGTAGTGTACTTCTTCTGCAAAACAACAAATTTCATGACGTATGCCAGTGATATTAAACGTAATTCTGATTATGATGTTCTTGATGCTCACAGATTCCTGGTAGAGCAGTCAGGAAAGCTGATTCAGTTCAGTTCAGTTTCAGTTTATTGTCATTTAGAAACCACAAATGCAATGCAGTTAAAAAATGAGACAACGTTCCTCCAGAATGATATCACAAAAGCACACGACAAAACAGACTACACCAGAAAATCCACATAACGTTTGGCAATCCCCAAATCCAGAGTCCGGAGAGGCTGCTGCATATTAATATCGCGCTACCATCTTAGCGCGTTCCCCGGAAAGGAGCTCCAAACCCACCAGACAAAACAAGACTACCCAGACACACCAAGTCAGGAGACCAACTCTACCACCCAACAAACCAAAAGCTAAAGCTATAAGACCTATACAAAACCACATAGTTACAACAGTGCAGACAATACCATAATTGATTAAAAAACAGACCATGGGCACAGTAAAAATAGTCCAAAGATGATAAAAGATTATAAGTTCGAAAGAAACCACCACACAGTTTCCACAAGTCCCCAGGGTCCCGACAGACTTGCCATCCCACACCGGCGGCAGAAGGGAATACCCCCATTATGGACTTCCACGGCGCCACCAGACTCAGCCTCACAGACGCAGCACACAGTGAAAGTGCCCCCCCCCCCCGCTACAGACTCCCGAGTCTGTTGAACCTCCGAGCCTCCGACCATCCCCTCCGGCACAGCCTCTCCGAGCACCATCCTCTGCCGAGCGCACTACGACGCCCCCGCCAACGGCCACTGGCAACGCGACCCCAAGGACTGGGGGCCTGTTCTTCTCAGCAGAGACCTGGACCCAATCAATGTTTGAATGCATCAATAGAAAGATCTAGTGTTTGACATCTCTTGAATTAACCCAGGAGTATACCAAGCATTTCAAATGGATGGGCACATTATAATATGAACCAGGAATTTGGTTTGCAACTTGCCGAGGACATCCTGCACTCCAGGGGCCCAGCAGAATATTCTTAGAGGAACAGAGTAACTCACACAAAATCTCAGGATCTCAGCAGGTCAGGCAGCATCTGTGGAGAGGAATGAAGTGTCAATGTTTATAGGACTGGGAAGAAGCCCTGAAGAAGGGTCTCGGCCTGGAACGTCGACTGTTTATTCCTCTTCGTGGACGCTGCCTGACCTGCTGAGTTCCTCCAGTGTTTTGTGTGCGTTGCTCTGGATTTCCAGCATCTGCAGAATCTCCTTGTGTTTATTCTTAGATAAACATACCTTTTTAATAACTATAGAGCATATAATTGAGAACAAAGTGACTTCATAATTCTTCTTAATGGTAGTGCTTGCATGTGTAATGAAATGTAACGTATAGTTTCACAAATCCAACTTTCCCTGTTAATAGCGTTTATAAGCAAATTTACCAGGAATGTTTATCACAACTGTGACAATTCATCAAACTGCGGAATAACTAACACGAGTTCTATGTCTAACGTTTTCAATTACAACAGAGCTAATTGTCTAGATGTTGAATTTTGTACAAGTAAAACCTTCACCTGGAGCAGCGCGGCAGCGTAGCAGTTAGCGCGACGCTGTCACAGCTCGGGGCGCCAGAGTTCGGAGTTCAGTTCCGACGTCCTCTGTAAGCAAGTTCGTACATTCCTCCCTGCGTGGGCGAGGGTTTCCTCTGGGTGCTCCGGTTTCCTCCCACAGTCCAAAGGCATACCGGTTAACTGTAGGTCAGTCGGTCATTGTAAATTGTCCCGCGATTAGGCTAGGGTTGCTGGGCCGGAAGAGCCTGTTCTATGCCGTATCTCAAAAAAGATAAATAATTGCAGGACAGACAGACACACACACACACACACACACACACAATACTGTAAGAACTTAGGTTAGGCAGCATCTATGGAAATGAATAAACCATTGACATTTCGGGCTGAGACTCTTTTTCAGAGAAAAAAATATCCCTTCCCCTCCCCTCTTCTTCTATTCCCCATTCTGGCCTCTTACCTCTTCTCTCCTGCCTGTCACCTCCCCCTGGTGCCCCTCATCCTCCCCTTTCTCCTATGGTCCACTCTCCTCTCCTATCAGATTCTTCCTTCTCCAGTCCTTGACCTTTCCCACCAACCCGGCATCAACCATCACCTTCCAGCTATCCTTCTTCACCCCTCCACCTCTTTATTCTGGTGTCTTCCTTCCTTTCCAGTCCTGAAGAAGGGTCTTTGCCCGAAACATTTTATTCATTTTCATGGACGCTGCCTGGCCTGCTGAGTTCCTCCGGCGTTCTGTGTGTGTTGCTCTGGATTTCCAGCATTTGCAGACTTTCTCAGGTTTGGGAACAATTAAATGGCTTGATATCTTTGTTGAAATGAATTGATCAAGGAGTTTGGACACTTGTTAATGATAAAGAATGCCGCAGAGTCACAAGGTAGATTCTAAGAGTTGTGGGTCCCACGCCACCAGGGTCGGGACGAGTTGTTACCCTGCATCCATTGGGCTCCTGGGTCAGCTTCGCTCGCCTCAGCGCTGAACTGATTCCACAGCCCGTGGAATCAGACTCCGCAGCTCATGTTCTCCGTATTACTTGTTTATTTCTTTACATAGTTTGCACAATTTTTCCTCTTTTTTCCCTGCACTTTGCATATTTGTTGGTCCTTTGGGTTTCAGAGAATCTGTTGCATTTCATTATTTGGCACCTGCAAGAAACTGAGGTTGGGTGGGGCTACAACCAGAGGTCAAGGGTTAAGGGTGAAAGGTGAAAAGTTTAAGGGGAACACGAGGGGAAACTTCTTCACTCAGAGGGTGGTGAGCGTGTGGAACGAGCTGCCAGCGCAAGTGATGCTTGTGAGCTCGATTTCAATGTTTAAAACAAGTTTGGGCAGGTACGTGGATGGTATGGAGGGCTGTGGTCTCAATAAGACACAGACATGTAGAACCGCAAAGACTACTCATTCACCCGGTATTCAGCATACCAAAGCCTCTCTCCCTCCCTAATAAGGGGAAAGGAGTTGTCCCCGTTTCACGTTTCACAGCGGGAGGGGAGACGTAACAAAGAACTCGCTGATTTATGGCGGTAAAAGTCTGTTGCACCGCTTTTTCCGAGCTCTGTGCCCGGAGAACTCGGGTGCCCAAAGAACTTTGAGTGAGTGTAGTTATCCCCTTTCGTTCAGGAACCCGGTCTCCACAACTGCCCGTGGCAACGAAATCCACAGATTCACCTCCGTCTGGCTAACGAAGTTCTTATTCTTATTGTCAGGGAGAAGCACAGCACAGAAACAGGTCCTCTGGCCTATTTAGTCGCTGCCAAAACCATTTAAGCAGCCGACTCCCATCGACCTGCACCGGAACCACAGCCCTCCATCCCCCTCCCATCCATGTACCCATCCAAACTTCTCTTCAAGTTGAAATCGAGTTCGCATGCACCACGTAAGCTCGTTCCACACTTTCAGCACCCTCTGAGTGAAGAAGTTTCCCCTCATGTTCCCTTTAAACTCTTCACCTTTCACCCTTAACCCATGACCCCTGGTTGTAGTCCCGCCCAACCTCAGTGAAAAAAGCCTGCTTGCACTTATCCTGCCTATACCCCTCATAATTTTGTATACCTCTATCAAATCTCCTCTCAATCTTCTTTGTTCAGAGGAATCCAGTCCAAACCCATTCAATCGCTCCTTGTAACTCAGGTCCTCCAGATCTGGCAACATCCTTGTAAATGTTCTCTGTAGTCTTTCAACCTTATTTACCTACTTTCTGTAGGTAGGTCACCTGCAATGATACCTATAGTTCATATTATGTATTCTGCCACAAAGCAACAAATTTCACCACATTTCATGACACAAAGCTGGGTGGCAGTGTGAAATATGAGGAGGATGTTAGGAGAATGCAGGGTGACTTGGACAGGGTGGGTGAGTGGGCAGATGCATGGCAGATGCAGTTTAATGTGGATCCACTTTGGTGGCAAGAACAGGAAGGCAGATTACTATCTGAATGGTGTCAAGTTAGGAAAAAGGGAAGTACGACGAGATCTAGTTGTACTAGATGGTTTCCTTGTTCATCAGTCACTGAAAGTAAGCATGCAGGTACAGCAGGCAGTGAAGAAAGCTAATGGCATGTTGGCCTTCATAACAAGGGGAGTTGAGTATAGGAGTAAAGAGGTCCTTCTGCAGTTGTACAGGGTTCTGGTGAGACCACACCTGGAGTACTGTGTTCAGTTTTGGTCTCCAAATTTGAGGAAGGACATTCTTGTTATTGAGGGAGTGCAGCGTAGGTTCACGAGGTTAATTCTCGGGACAGCAGGACTGTCATATGTTGAAAGATTGGAGCGACTGGGCTTGTATACACCGGAATTTAGAAGGATGAGAGGGGATCAAGATTATTAAGGGATTGGACACGCTAGAGTCAGGAAAATTGTTCCCGATGTTTGGGGAGTCCAGAACCAGAGGCCACAGTTTAAGAATAAAGGGTAGGTGATTTAGAACAGAGTCGAGGAAAAACTTTTTCACCCAGAGAGTTGTGGATCTATGGAATACTCTGCCCCAGAAGGCAGTGGAGGCCAATTCTCTGGATGCTTTCAAGAAAGAGTTAGATAGAGCTCTTAAAGATAGCGGAGTCAAGGAATATGGGGAGAAGGCAGGAACGGGGTACTGATTGTGGATGATCAGCCATGATCACATTGAATGGTGGTGCTGGCTCGAAGGGCTGAATGGCCTACTCCTGTACCTACTGTCTATTTGATATCAAAGCAGAATCTGTTTCTGAGGTGTTTAGCTCTGACTATGAAATAATAGCTACATGAACCAATATTTACAGTGTTGGATCTAATTGAATAGTTCAGTCGGATTAATTAGTTGGCAGCATATTAGGGCATGGTATATAATTGAACCATTTTAATAAGTGTTTTTAACAATAAACATTGCAAGTCCATTGCCGAGTCTTTTTTCCCTCTAAACAATTTCGATAATGATGATGCTCTCTATAAAGTCACAGTTCACTAGAGTGGTTCATGGGCAGAGAGCACGTTTTGTTGAATCGGACTATCTTCTTTCGTGCTCGGCAGGATGACTTATCGACAAAGTCTCAGGCCAAAGAGACAATAAACAGGCTTTAAACTGTAAGGTGAACTCAGGGAACGGTCCATATCTTTGGGGGAGCTACTCGGGACCTGTGTAGGTTAAGTGCTACTTATGATGGGATCTGCATATAATCAGAAGCAGGCAGAATTGGGTGTAATATCACTGGCATATGTTGTGACATTTGTTAACTTTGCCACAGCAGTACAATGCAATTCATAGTAATACAGAAAAAACTGTGAATTACAGTGAATATATATAATAGTTAAATCAATGCAAAACATAAGAAATAAAAAAGTAGCAAGGAACTGTTTATCGGTTCAATGTCCATTTGGAAATCAGGTGGCAGAGGGGAAGAAGCTTTTCCTGAATCGCTGAGTGTGTGTCTTCAGGCTCCTGTACCTCCTCCCTGATGGCAGAGGGGAAGAAGCTGTTCCTGAATCGCTGAGTGTGTGTCTTCAGGCTCCTGTACCCCCTCCCTGATGGCAGAGGGGAAGAAGCTGTTCCTGAATCGCTGAGTGTGTGCCTTCAGGCTCCTGTACCCCCTCCCTGATGGCAGAGGGGGAGAAGCTGTTCCTGAATCGATGAGTGTGTGCCTTCAGGCTCCTGTACCTCCTCCCTGATGGCAGAGGGGAAGAAGCTATTCCTGAATTGTTGAGTGTGTGTCTTCAGGCTCCTGTACCCCCTCCCTGATGGCAGAGGGGAAGAAGCTTTTCCTGAATCGCTGCGTGTGTGTCTTCAGGCTCCTGTACCCCCTCCCTGATGGCAGAGGGGGAGAAGCTGTTCCTGAATCGCTGAGTGTGTGTCTTCAGGCTCCTGTACCTCCTCCCTGATGGCAGAGGGGGAGAAGCTGTTCCTGAATCGCTGAGTGTGTGTCTTCAGGCTCCTGTACCTCCTCCCTGATGGCAGAGGGGAAGAAGCTGTTCCTGAATCGTTGAGTGTGTGCCTTCAGGCTCCTGTACCTCCTCCCTGATGGCAGAGGGGAAGAAGCTGTTCCTGAATCGTTGAGTGTGTGTCTTCAGGCTCCTGTACCCCCTCCCTGATGGCAGAGGGGAAGAAGCTGTTCCTGAATCGCTGAGTGTGTGTCTTCAGGCTCCTGTACCTCCTCCCTGATGGCAGAGGGGAAGAAGCTGTTCCTGAATCGCTGAGTGTGTGCCTTCAGGCTCCTGTACCTCCTCCCTGATGGCAGAGGGGAAGAAGCTGTTCCTGAATCGTTGAGTGTGTGTCTTCAGGCTCCTGTACCTCCTCCCTGATGGCAGAGGGGAAGAAGCTGTTCCTGAATCGCTGAGTGTGTGCCTTCAGGCTCCTGTACCCCCTCCCTGATGGCAGAGGGGAAGAAGCTGTTCCTGAATCACTGAGTGTGTGCCTTCAGGCTCCTGTACCTCCTCCCTGATGGTAACAGTGAGAACAAAGCACGATCTGTGTGTTGGGGGTCCTTAATGGTGGATGCTGCCTTCGCCCCTGACGGAGCTGGCTGAGTGTACAATTACTTGGATCCTGCGCAGTACCTGCCCACACCCCCCCCGGCATACCAGCCTGTCAGAATGCTCTCCACGGTACATCTGTAGAAGTTTTTGAGTGTTTTAGGTGATAAACCCAATCTCCTCCAACTCCTAATGAAATATAGCAGCTGTCTTGCCTTCTTTATAACTACATCGATATGTTGGGACCAGGTTAGATCCTCAGAGATGCTGACACCCAGGAGCTTGAAACTGCTCACTCTCTCCACTTCTGATCCCTCTATGAGGACTGGTTTGTGTTCCTTCGTCTTACCTGTCCTGAAGTCCACAATCAGCTCTTTGGTTGATTGCAGAGTTGTTGCTGTGACATCACTCAACTCGCTGGTATACCTCACTCTAGTATATAAAGGGGTTGAGTGAGGAAAACAGGGATTTCTTTAGTTAGAGGTTTATAAATATGTTTGAGTTTCATCCTCGGAGGGCTCCGAATGCTTAGATAATTATGACATTCAAAGATTTGAATGAATTTTTCATTCACAAAGGGAATAAGATAGTGCTATCTCATAACATTAATGAAAGATGGAATAAGTTCAAGGGGGCTGTGGTTTCAACACTTATTCGTTGGCCCCCAAATGCAACATACAACTCTGAGGTTCATCTTAGAAACATAGAAACATAGAAAATAGGTGCAGGAGTAGGCCATTAGGCCCTTCGAGTCTGCACCACCATTCAGTATGATCATGGCTGATCATCCAACTCAGAACCCTGTACCTGCTTTCTCTCCATACCCCCTGATCCCTTTAGCCACAAGGGCCATATCTAACTCCCTCTTAAATATAGCCAATGAACCGGCCTCAACTGTTTCCTGTGGCAGAGAATTCCACAGATTCACCACTCTTTGTGAAGAAGTTTTTCCTCATCTCGGTCCTAAAAGGCTTCCCCTTTATCCTTAAACTGTGACCCCTCGTTCTGAAAATGACTCTCTTCTGCAGAGAGTCACAATATGAAGAAAACCACGCCGGTCAGTTGAAAGAGAAATATCAAACCAACCCCCCCCCCACCGCACAAAAAGGATTATCTACCCTCCCCCTCCCTCCGCACAAAATGCAACAAGAACATCGGCCCCAAATTCCCCCTCCCTCTGCACAAAACGCAACAAGAACATCGGCCCCAAATCCCCCTCCCTCTGCACAAAACGCAACAAGAACATCGGCCCCAAATCCCCCTCCCTCCGCACAAAACGCAACAAGAACATCGGCCCCAAATCCCCCTCCCTCCGCACAAAACCCAACAAGAACATCAACCCCAAATCCCCCTCCCTCCGCACAAAACGCAACAAGAACATCAACCCCAAATCCCCCTCCCTCGGCACAAAACGCAACAAGAACATCGGCCCCAAATCCCCCCTCCCTCCGCACAAAACGGAACAAGAACATCGGCCCCAAATCCCCCCTCCCTCTGCACAAAACGCAACAAGAACATCGGCCCCAAATCCCCCTCCCTCTGCACAAAACGCAACAAGAACATCGACCCCAAATCCCCCTCCCTCCGCACAAAACGTAACAAGAACATCAACCCCAAATCCCCCTCCCTCGGCACAAAACGTAACAAGAACATCGGCCCCAAATCCCCCTCCCTCCGCACAAAACGCAACAAGAACATCGGCCCCAAATCCCCCTCCCTCGGCACAAAACCCAACAAGAACATCAACCCCAAATCCCCCTCCCTCGGCACAAAACGCAACAAGAACATCGGCCCCAAATCCCCCTCCCTCCGCACAAAACGCAACAAGAACATCGGCCCCAAATCCCCCTCCCTCGGCACAAAACCCAACAAGAACATCAACCCCAAATCCCCCTCCCTCGGCACAAAACGCAACAAGAACATCGGCCCCAAATCCCCCTCCCTCTGCACAAAACGCAACAAGAACATCGGCCCCAAATCCCCCTCCCTCGGGACAAATCGCAACAAGAACATCGGCCCCAAATCCCCCTCCCTCCGCACAAAACGCAACAAGAACATCGGCCCCAAATCCCCCTCCCTCCGCACAAAACCCAACAAGAACATCGGCCCCAAATCCCCCCTCCCTCTGCACAAAACGCAACAAGAACATCGGCCCCAAATCCCCCTCCCTCTGCACAAAACGCAACAAGAACATCGGCCCCAAATCCCCCTCCCTCGGGACAAATCGCAACAAGAACATCGGCCCCAAATCCCCCTCCCTCCGCACAAAACGCAACAAGAACATCGGCCCCAAATCCCCCTCCCTCTGCACAAAACGCAACAAGAACATCAACCCCAAATCCCCCTCCCTCCGCACAAAACGCAACAAGAACATCGGCCCCAAATCCCCCTCCCTCTGCACAAAACGCAACAAGAACATCAACCCCAAATCCCCCTCCCTCTGCACAAAACGCAACAAGAACATCGGCCCCAAATCCCCCTCCCTCCGCACAAAACGCAACAAGAACATCGGCCCCAAATCCCCCTCCCTCGGGACAAAACGCAACAAGAACATCGACCCCAAATCCCCCTCCCTCGGGACAAAACGCAACAAGAACATCGACCCCAAATCCCCCTCCCTCTGCACAAAACGCAACAAGAACATCGACCCCAAATCCCCCCTCCCTCTGCACAAAACGCAACAAGAACATCGACCCCAAATCCCCCTCCCTCGGCACAAAGTGGACAGAAAGAACAGTCAGAAAACACAGAATACATGAAGTTTAGGGCAGCAATGAAGGTCCTCCATCTCTCTCTCTGTCCTTAGACATACTGTGGCACATAGATATAAAAGGATTCTTCATTGCTGTTTCTGTAACAATTTTGTCCTACCAGTCAGGGTTGTGAGCCCTGAACCTGGAGGACAGGTGGACCTCTCTTAGTCCGACCTCTACCCTTTGACCTGTTTGGCATGGATGACCCCACTGTGGTGAACTACATATACCTGTCTGGACACGCCCCCTGCTGACTGCTCCTGTGGCTCCTCCCCTGTATAAAGGCGATTGAGGTCTGAGCCCGGCCCTCAGTCTCCAGGATGTAGTATGGTGGTCAACCACTGCTTGTTCCTTCTTCCAGTCAACAAAAGCCGATATCTCGCCTTTACGTCTCAGAGTGAGTTATTGATGGTGCATCACCCACCAAGAGCCAAAGCACAAAGCCCGGACTCCAGCCAACATAGCAGCTCCAATGCCTCTCTCCTGGCAGCCGTAGACAGCAATAAGCAGGTTTATCATTGCTGACTCTCGATTCTAGAGGCCTAATATCGGGTGCTCTCTTGGTGGAATTTGCTTATGCCATCCCCCCCAGGATTCCTCCCACCTCTTCTCAGAAACATGCTGGTAGATTAATTTGCTTCTGAACATTACTCCTCAGTGCTGGTAATTAGAAAAAGTGAGCTGATATTATGGGATAGAGATGAAGTCACAGGGGTACAGGGAAGTATGGAGAGAGTACGTAGGGTTGATGGCCTCCTGTGTGTGATGGATAATTAGATGAAAATGTGTTGATATAATCTTATTATTTCAGCTGCTCCGTTGGATTGTCAATCTGAGTGTAACATTTCAATCAATTTTATAGAGCATTTTATCTTTTTCACTTCGTGGCTTCCTTCATGTAGGAGACACGTGTCCATTTTCTGTCTGCATTGTATCTCGCGTCGTGCGTTTTCTTACGGGTAATTTACAACGTGGGTTGGGCGTGGTAGATGTGACGAGCACAGTTGCGAACTCACACTTCGTCTTCAGATTTTTAGTCTGTCGTGGGGTCGGTCGATGGAACTTTCTGGCGCTTGGTTCAAAGGCTTCCAAAGTACATTTAATGTCAGAGAAATGTGTACAATATACATCCTGAAATGCTTTTTCTTCTCAATCATCCACGAAAACAGAGGAGCGCCCCAATGAATGAATGACAGTTAAGCGTTAGAACCCCAAAGTCACCCCAGCTCCCCTCCCTCCCGCGCGTTAGCAGCAGCAAGTAATGATCCTCCCTTCTCCCCCCCGCCGGCAAAACTAAAGCATCGACACCCGCCACAATTTGGGGCCGATGTTCTTGTTGCGTTTTGTGCCGAGGGAGGGGGATTTGGGGTTGATATTCTTGTTGGGTTTTGTGCGGAGGGAGGGGGGATTTGGGGCCGATGTTCTTGTTGCGTTTTGTGCGGAGGGAGGGGGATTTGGGGTTGATATTCTTGTTGGGTTTTGTGCGGAGGGAGGGGGATTTGGGGTTGATGTTCTTGTTGGGTTTTGTGCGGAGGGAGGGGGGATTTGGGGCCGATGTTCTTGTTGCGTTTTGTGCCGAGGGAGGGGGAGACATAACAAACGACTCGCTGGTTTGCGATGTTAAAAGTCCGTTGTGCCGCTTTTTCTGAGCTCTGTGCCCGAAGATCTCAGGTCTCTGGGCACAGAGCCAAAGATCTTCCAGCTCCCACGGCACACCGGTCTGTCAGGACACCAGCCCGTCTCCAGAGCCTCCAAAGGCGAGCTGAGCTCTTAGACCTCGCCCTTGGCATGTCGGATAACGGCCGGTCGCGAAGCTCCGAGAGTGGGACCCATTCCTGCAAAGAACCGAAGTCGGTGTGTAACTCCCGGTCAGGGTCTTCAAAAGAACCCTGAGAAGTTAAAGCAGAGATATTAAAGATGGAAGTAGAGCTGTTTCCGAAGATGCAGGCAAAGGAGTTGCTGTTTAGCTTGAATACAGTACGCCAAGATTGCTAGCAGTTAAATACGTTTGAATATGCTGAGACTGCTTACCTTGTTATATCGCTAGTTTTTCATCACCTTTGCTGGTTTCTTCATAAAGGATCGGATGTACCTCGTTCGACTTAGAACTTCGTTATTGCAGGCCGCGCGTCATACAGCGTCAGCCCCTCGTGCGTAGTTTCTGAGCGGTTTTGGTTTGTTTTCGAGTTCCTGCCGTACTTTGCTCCTGCTAGATTTTTGCTTTCATATCAAACACTGTAGTCGTTCGAACAGCTGCAATGCCGGGGGGAATTGGCGTCGATGCCAGAAGCCCAGGTAAGCAGAAAACACTCAGCAGGCCAGGCTCTAATTGCAGAAAGAACCAATATTAAACGCAAGAGATTCTGCACATGAAACGATTCCAGCATCTGCTTAGACTCTGCAGATGCTGGAAATCTAGAGCAACACACACAAAAATGCTGGAGGAGCTCAGTGGGTCAGGCAGCGTCTACGGAGAGGAGCCGACATTTTGGGCTACGACCCTTCATCGGGAAAATCAATGTTTCAGGTCAACGGTATGAACTCCTTCTCCACAAATGTTGTGGAGTAGCTGTTATCTTAAGAAACACGTACAAAGGGCCTGAGAAACTCAGCAGGTCAGGAGGCATCTATGGAAAGGAATAAATAGTCAACTTTTTGACCCGAGACCCTTCAGGCCAATGATACCAACTCTTTCTCCACCTACGTCAAAACATGCAAAAAGAGTAGTGAGGTATCCACGGCCTCCTCTACTGTCAAGATGAAGCCACACTCAGGTTGGAGGAACAACACCTTATATACCGGCTGGGTAGCCTCCAACCTGATGGCATGAACATTGACTTCTCCAACTTCCGTTAATGCCCCTCCTCCGCTTCTTACCCCATCCCTGATATATTTAGCTTTTCCCCCCCTCCTCCTCTTTTTTTTTTCTCTCTCTCTCTCTACCCATCACTCTGCCTGTTCTCCATCTCCCTCTGGTGCTCCCCTCCCCCTTTCTTTCTCCCTAGGCCTCCCGTCCCATGATCCTTTCTCTTCTCCAGCTCCGTGTCCCTTTTGCCAATCACCTTTCCGGCTCTCAGCTTCATCCCACCCCCTCCGGTCTTCTATCATTTCACATTTTCCCCTCAAATCTCTTACTCTTACTATCTTTCCTTTCAGTTAGTCCTGACGAAGGGTCTCGGCCCGAAACGTCGACAGCGCTTCTCCCTATAGATGATGCCTGGCCTGCTGCGTTCCACCAGCATTTTATATGTGTTGCTTGAATTTCCAACATCTGCAGATCTCCTCGTGTGAGGTAGTATCCATTTAGAAATTGGATGGCAGAGAGGAAGAAGCTGTTCCTGAATCATCGAGTGGGTATCTTCATGCTCCTGTACCTCCTCCCTGATGGCAGAGGGGGAGAAGCTGTTCCTGAATCGTTGAGTGTATGTCTTCAGGCTCCTGTACCTCCTCCCTGATGGCAGAGGGGAAGAAGCTGTTCCTGAATCGTTGAGTGTTTTCTTCAGGCTCCTGTACCTCCTCCCTGATGGCAGAGGGGAAGAAGCTGTTCCTGAATCATCGAGTGGGTATCTTCATGCTCCTGTACCTCCTCCCTGATGGTGGAGGGGAAGAAGCTGTTCCTGAATCGTTGAGTGTGTGTCTTCAGGCTCCTGTACCTCCTCCATGATGGCAGAGGGGAAGAAGCTGTTCCTGAATCATTGAGTGTGTGTCTTCAGGCTCCTGTACCTCCTCCCTGATGGTAGCAATGAGAAGGGGGCATGTCCTGGGTGGTGGGGGTCCCTAATGATGGATGCAGCCTTTCTGAGTCAACGCTCCCTGAAGGTAACCTAAATACTACAGAGACTTGTGGAGAAACTTCTTGTTTCTTTTTAATTTCAGATTTATCTTAGTTCAGAAGTGTGCGAACGTCAGTAGTGATTCAAAGCCCCTTTATCACACTTGCATTGGAAATGCGATTCTGCGCCCCCGATGACTCGTCAGTGCTTGTTGCACAGAATGAGACTAAGGTCGCCCGGAGATCCCTAGGCCGAGTTGTCCGAGGAGAGTTTATTGTGTGGGAGTCGCCACAGAAGTGAGGATGTGTCGGACTGCTCTTCATTTCCGATGAAGGCCAGGTCAGCTACCAGGTGGCCTGATTTTAACCAAACGACTTTCAGGTTTGGTCACCTGCTGATATAAGTGCTTCGATTCCTATGGTTAGCGTTGTCGCCTGTATTGACTTACTCATTTCTGATCTTATTTAATTGAAGTCCTTGGGAAATTTGTGCTTGGACTCAGTCTGAGTGAATTAAGGACAGTACAGTGCAGAATCGGGACCAGAATCAGGTTTAATATCCCCGGCGTATATTGTGAGGTTTGTTGACTTTATGGCAGCAGTACAATGCAGTACACAGTAATAGAGAAAAAAATGTGAGGTACAGTCGGCCCTCCTTATCCGCGAGGGATTGGTTCCGGGACCTCCCTCGGATACCAAAATACACGGATGCTCAAGTCCCTTATATAAAGTAGGGTAGTATTTGCACATCCTCCCGTATACTTTAAATTATCTCTAGATTACTTATAATACCTAATACAATGTAAATGCTATGTTATATTGTAATCTTTAGAGAATAATGACAAGAAAAAAATGTGCATGTTCCTCTCGCTCATAACACAAGCAGCGAACGAACGAGACGCGAGGCAAACAATGATCAAACAACGAGCAAAACTTTTAATCCTCTCTAGATTGCAGAAGTGATAACACCTAGTACAATGGAAATGCTATGTAAATAGTTGTTACACTGTCTTGTTTAGGGAATATTGACAAAAAAAAAGCTGTACATGTTCCTCTCGCTCACAACACAAGCAGTGAACGATCGAGACACGTAGTTCAGTCTAGTTTTTGTACTGTGTCACTTAACACCATGGTCCTGAAAAATGTTGTCTCATTTTTACTGTGTACTGTACCAGCAGTTATGGTCGAAGTGACTTGACTTGATTTGAACAATGATCAAACAATGAGTAAAAGTTGTAATAACTGTACAGTAGTTGTTACACTGTCTAGTTTAGGGAATAAGGACACTTCGGAGGAGGCTCAGTAATACTGAAGTCAGGAACTGTGGAGGTTGAGGGCTGAGGATCTTCAAGCGTTGAACGTCGAGACTTCAGAATTGCAGATTGGGGATGGCCGGGGGCATTGTCAATTACGAGGAGGGCCTTGAATGGTGGCCCCTTCTCTTCGAGGTATTTCTTGACTTCAGGAACGGAGCACTGGCGGAAGCATTCCAGGAACAAGATCGCCGTCACCCAGGCCTTCTTGTTGTGTTGCCAGAACACGGGCGGGCAATTTTTGTTTTTGTTCTTAAGGGCCCGGGGATCGTTTGCTCGGTAGACGAGTCCTGGCTTGATCATGTGACTGGCTGCGTTGCCACACAGTACCAGAGTAAGTTGATCTTTCCAGGCCTTGAACCCCGGGGCCTGTTGGGCACTCTTATGGACGTAGGTACGATAGAGGATCTTCGTCCAGAACAAGCCCGTTTCATCACAATTGAAGACTCGCTCTGGAAGGTAGCCTTTCTCTTCTATGAGTTTCTTGAGCTCCTCTGGGAACGCTGCTGCGGCCTTGGTATTAGCCGATGCCGATTCTCCTGTGATCTTTATGTTCTTGAGGCTGTAGTGCTTTACATAGCCACCCAGCCATCCCTTACTAGCCTTAAACTCTTTTCTCTTGCTCTCATCAACCCCGTCACAGTAGTGCTCATAGAGACTAAGAGCTTTTTCATGTGTAATTTGGCCATCGACAGGGATATGCTTCTGTGACATGTCCTCTAGCCACACACTTAATGCTTTCTCAGTCTTTGCAAGCACTTTATCACAAACCAGAGAGACCATTTTTGCCATTATAGGGGCAGCACCAACACTTCCACGGATTTCAGCTTCTTTCTGTTCTTACCAAACATACGGCCCACTTCGGAAAGCGACATGCCACTTTTCAAAAGATCTAATATTTCTACTTTCTCGGCGTGAGATAGCACTTTACGCTTGCTCTTAGCCTTTGAGGAATTGCTTTGACCACGTAATTGCTTTTTCGGAGCCATTTTCTCACAGGAACAAAGTAGCGGACGAACGCGACGCGAGGCAAACAATGCTCGAACGAGTGCTGGAAGAGCACTTCTGGGTTTTCTCGAACTGCGGTTGGTTGAATTTGCGCATACGGAACTCGCGGACAAGGAGGGCCGACTGTACATTAATATTAAATGGTTAAATTAAATGAGTTGTGCAAGAAAAATACAAATAAAAAAGTAGTAAGGTAGTGTTTATCGGTTCAATGTCCATTCAGAAATCGGATGGCAGAGGGGAAGAAGCTGTTCCTGAATCGTTGAGTGTGTGTCTTCAAGATCTTGAGCCTCCTTCCTGGTGGTAGCAATGAGAAGAGGGCACGTCCTGGGTGATGGGGGTCCTTAATGACAGCCTGCTCCTTGAAGATGTCCGGGATATTACGAAGGCTCGTGCCCACGATGGGGCTGACTGAGTTTACAACTCTCTGCAGCACACTTCGACCCTGTACACTAGCCCACTCCCCCACCTCCACACCAAACGGTGATGCAGCCAGTTCGAATGCGCTCCCTGGTCCATCTGTAGAAATACCAAATCTTTTCAAACTCCAAATGAAATATAGCCACCATCATGCCTTTGTTGCTGACTCACCGCAGGAAGGATGTGGAAACCATTGAGAGGGTGCAGAGGAGATTTACAAGGATGTTGCCTGGAGTGGGGAGCATGCCTTATGAGAATAGGTTGAGTGAACTCGGCCTTTTCTCCTTGGAGCGACGGAGGATGAGGGGTGACCTGATAGAGATGTATAGGATGATGAGAGGCATTGATCGTGTGGATAGTCAGAGGCTTTTTCCCAGGGCTGAAATGGCTAACATGAGAGGGCACAGTTTTAAAGTGCTTGGAAGTAGGTACAGAGGAGATGTCAGGGGTAAGTTTTTTACTCAGAGAGTGGTGAGTGCGTGGAATGGGCTGCCGGCGACGATGGTGGAGGCGGATACAATAGGGTCTTTTAAGAGACTCTTGGACAGGCACATGGAGCTCAGAAAAATAGAGGGCTATTGGTAACCCTCGGTAAATTCTAAGGTAAGGACATGTTCGGCTCAGCTTTGTGGGCTGAAGGAACTGTATTGTGCTGTAGGTTTTCTATGTTTCTATGATATGTTGGGCCCAGGTTAGATCCTCAGAGATATTGACACCCAGGAACTTGAAGTTGCTCACTCTCTCCACTTCTGATCCCTCTGTGAGGATTGGTGTGTGTTCCTTTGTCTTAACCCTTTCTGAAGTTCACAATCAGCTCTTTGGTCTTATTGACGTTGAGTGCAAGGTTGTTGCTACGACACCACTCAACTAGCTGGTATATCTTGCTCCTGTACGCCCTCTTGTCACCATCTGAAATTCTGCCAACGGTGGTTGTATTGTCAGCAAATTTATAGATGTGCCTTCAGTTGAGCAGCTGTCCTTCATTTCAACAGTTTACCATTTCCATTTTAACACTGCGATGTGTCGTTACTTCCAGGCTAACATGCTGGTTGAATCGGTGGTACGGAAGGCAAATGCAGTGGTAGCTTTCATTTCGATCGAGGGGGGCTAGAATATAAAAGCAAGGATGTAATCCTGTGGCTTTATAAGATGTTAGTCAGATCCCACTTGGAATATTGTGAGCAGTTTTGTGTTCCTTATCTAAGAAAGTATGTTGTAGAGGGTCCAAAGGATGTTCACGAAAATGATTACGGGAATGAAACAGTTAATGTATGGGGAGCATTTGATGGCCCTGGGCCTGTACTCACTGGAGTTTAGAAGAATGAAGGAAAATCTCATTGAGACCTATTGAATATTGAAAGGCCTAGATAGAGTGGATGTGGAGAGAGTGTTTCCTCTAGTGGAGAAGCCCAGGATTAGAGGGCACAGCCTCGGAATAGAAGGATGTCCCTTTAGAACAGAGATGAGGAGAAATTTCTTCACCCAGACTGTGGTGTATCTGTGGAATTCGTTGGGAATATTTAACGTGGAGATTGATTCAAAGTACACTTATTGTCAAAGTATGTATGCGGTATACAACCCTGAGGTTCGTCTTCCTCACAGACAGCCACGAAACACAGAAACAACAAGGAACCCGTTCACAGAAAAAACATCAGCCCGTCCCCACGCGCGGACAGCGACAAGGACATCAACTACCCACACGCGGGAAAAAAAACCAAATTGTCAAAATGGCAAGTAGAAAGCGCGAGCGAGAGGAGAACACAGGGTGTAAAACACAAAATCGGAGGGTCCCTATACAGTTCCGCACAGAGCTGGTGATCAACAGGTTGTTGATTAGTAAGGGCGTCAGAAGTTAACACGAGGAAGGCAGGACAGTGGGGCTGAGGGGAATAATAAATCGGACGTGATTGAATGGTGGAGCAAGCTCGCCGGGCCAAATGGCCTAATTTGGCTCCTATGTTTGGCTCTAAGGGAGCACCTCCCCTACCACATCCCACCCCCTCCATTCTCTCAGTACCTAGTTGTGGAGGAACAGACCGCCGTTCTCAAATCTCCGGCGGAATTGTCCACCTATAGACCCTAACGAGGCAGCGGAATGCAATGGAGCTGCACCGTCAGTGAAATTCTTCCCCGCAGGGAAGTCTTGTCCTGCTGGCACCTATTTAAAATGCCATCTGGGGCCTCATTCAGATACTAAGCTGTTGAGCATATGACAGTATTGAGAAGATCTTAGCAGTCACCTCCTTTGGGAGCCTTTTCAGTCTATAATAACACCATCCACTCTCACATAGTGCTCAGATTAAGTGAACATTGAAATTCAGATGAACAGGGTCATTATCTCAGTTTCTTGGACTTGAAAAGAGCAGATTTTAGAATTTAACCCTTGCCTTTATTCCCATGAAGCCAACCTGTTCTTTTGCGGCTCAGAAGCCTTTGCACTGTGATCGTAGTTTTACATGTTCGGGGAATCTGAGAAGCGGAAAAGTCGAGAGAGAGAGAGAGAGAGAGAATAACAGAGCTCTTTGATTAGAATTCAAAAAGCAATGCCGATCTGCTAATGTCAAGGGGGATTCTGTATCTGAAACAGGCATCGCACTAGCGTAGCGGTTGGCACGACGCTATTACAGCGTCAATAAAGGTGCCGTCTGTAAGGAGTTTGTACGTTCTCCCCGTGAACGGGGAGAAATCCTAAGAACTTTCTACAGGGGCACGATTGAGAGCATCCTGACCGGCTGCATCACTGCCTGGTACGGGAACCGCACCTCCCTCAATCGCAGGACTCTGCAGAGAGTGGTGCGGGCAGCCCAGCGCATCTGTAGATGTGAACTTCCCATGATTCAGGACATTTACAGAGACAGGTGTGTAAAAAGGGCCCGGAGGATCACCGGGGACCTGAGTCACCCCAACCACAAACTGTTCCAGCTGCTCCCATCCAGGAAACGGTACCGCAGCATAAAAGCCAGAAACAACAGGCTCCGGGACAGCTTCTTCCACCAGGCCAACAGACTGATTAATTCATGCTGCCGCAACTGTATTTCTATGCTATATTGACTGTCCTGTTGTACATACTATTTATTATAAATTACTATAAATTGCACATTGCACAGTTAGACGGAGACGTAACGTAAAGATCTTTACTCCTCGTGTATATGAAGGAGGTAAGAAATAAATTCAATTCAGTGAACCACGTGGGTCTCCTCGGCACGCTGCGGTTTCTCCCACAGTCTAAAGACATGCCAGGGAATAGGCTAACTAGTCATTGTAAACTGTCCTGCGATTAGGCTGGGGTTTAATAAGTGGGTTGCTGGGCGGTCCTCTAAGTGGACCACAACCTCGTGGTAGGGTTCAGAGGTTTGCGTTTGACCTGGAGGGCTGTTGGTCGGGTCACCCGAACAGGTCAAAGGGTAGAGGTCAGACTAAGAGCGGCACACCGGTCCTCCAGGTTCGGGGCTGACAACCCCGACTGGTCAGCAAACAGCAACGAAGAACCCTTCCCCGTCTGAGTGTGACGGCATTCCCGGGTTTCCACCCGGGGCTTGCGTGGCCGACGGTAGTGAAAACCGGGATGATGAACACCGCCTGGGGTGTCGGACCCCCACTGCTGCCCGAAGCGCCGGCGGCTTAAAGGGCTGTTAGCAAGTAAGTTGCCGGGTGGGGCAACCACTGGTCTGTTCCGCGCCCTTTCTCTGAATAAATAGATAGACAGATAACTAACTGAACGAACAAATGAATGGTGAAGGAAGGGGGGAGTATAACTTGGGAGAGCTAAAGATTATTTCCTAAAATAAGATCTAGATTTTTTTTATTATAGAAGGGGGTTACAGGATCTTGACAATACATAAGATCGTTTCATTCAGTTTGGAAAGTGAGAAGGACACAAGGTCAATAAAGCAGCTCCAATTTATGCGCCGCAGTTTAAATATGAATAGGGCTGATTTTTAATGCAGGCCAATTTTCATCAAGCGCTGTCTTTATTTTCTGATTAATTCCAGACTCCCAGTGCATGCCAGGGGTGCGTGGCTCCCTCTGACAGCTCTGTTAACACCAGTTAACTGGCTATCGGTTCTGAAGTGATTAACTGTGGCAAACGGCGAGGGCGAATTGTGGTATTGACGAGCCTTCTGTCCTTCCAGATTTGCAGAGAAAGACCCACTTTCCTGAAGTGACACATTTGGCAGGGTGGGGACGACGGTGATTTTTATTCATGTGGAGGAGAATGGACGATTGTGTGAGAAATCAATAGCAGTGTTTAGAGTAGGATTTAAAACTATAACTTGAAACTTCGATTCATTTTTCAACCCAAAATTTTATTTATTTCCACCTGCCCCCCCCACCACAACAGACTTCCTCGCTTTGTTTTCCCGAGCTCCAAGATGGTCTTGATCTAACTAGAAAAAGGTGTGGGCAGGAGTCCCTTCTCAACTTTCCCCCTTTCTGAAGATTTCTTCCTTTTCCAGTATTTAGCAGGATTTTGTAACATGCCAAGCACTTCATCAAACCGTTTCAAACTACCTTTCCGTCCCACAAACACAAGAGATTCTGCCGATGCTGGAAATCCAGAGCAGCACACACAAGACGCCAGGGGAACTCAGCAGGCCGGGCAGCACCTATGGAAAAGAGTAAACAGGCGACGTTTCGGCCCGAGACCCTTCATCAATCCTGACTTGCTGAGCTCCTCCGGCATTTTGTGTAGATTCCTCAGACGCTGGAAATCCGGAGCAACACACCCTCAAACTGCTGCAGGATCTTAGCAGGCCAGGCAGCATCTGTACAGAGGAATAAAGAGATATTTCGGGCCAAGACCCAGGTCCGAAATACCGACTTTTTATTCCCCTCCATAGATGCTGCCTGACCTGCTGAGTTTCTCCAGCATTTTAAGTGTGTTAACCTTCAGTCTTCATTTGTGTCTTCTATCTGCAAACTCCATTTCCTGACATTGATGCACCATCAATAACTCACTCTGAGACGTAAAAGCGAGGTATCGGCTTTTATTGACTGGAAGAAGGAACAAGCAGTGAGTGACCACCATACTACATCCTGGAGACTGAGAGGCCGGGCTCAGACCTCCATCACCTTTATACAGGGGTCTGTGGGAGGAGCCACAGGAGCAGTCATCAGGGGGCGTGTCCAGATGGGTATATGTAGTTCATCACAGATATATCCCATTGTTCTGTGTAATTCTCAATCATCCTCTTTTTTTGTGTCTTAAATTTGTATATAAGTGAGCAGAATTCTCAAACATCCATAGTTGTCTTCATGTACTCCACCGTCAGACACAGTCCAGCTTTCTGAGGGTAAATATTCTGTCTGCTCTGTTTTGATATGTACCCCAATCTCAACCTAATCACCTTTCCGTAAGAAGTGGCGCCAGCAAACAACGTGATCAAGGGTGACATCAGCCAGACGGTTCACAAAATTACTTCTTTCACGTCATCATTTTCTCTCAGATGTGCTTCTGCTATCGTTGGAGCCTGCGATCTACATTTTGGTGGCATGTTTTTGGGCCTGTTGAGTGACTTATAATAAGCCCCTTATTTAACCTGTCTCAGTGCAGGTGGACTTTAGGACCTGGTGGAGATCCAGACCTACGCACATTCTCCCATATACTTTAAATTCAAGATTCAAGATTCAAAAACTTTATTGTCATTCTAACCGTACAACAGCTCTGCAGGGCAGAATGAGACAGCGTTTCCCAGGAGCAGTGCAATCATAACGTAACAAACGCAACACTAAATAATCAACATAACCATAAATAGTTAAACACACGGCCACATGTCAGTTAAAAACAAGTTATAAGTGTCCGGTGCAAGTTAAAAGTGTCCAAAGCAGAGTCAGGTAGAGCAGCTATTTAGCAGTCTGACTGCCTGTGGGAGGAAGCTGTTTAGTAGCCTTGTGGTTTTAGTTTTGATGCTCCTGTAATGTTTACCTGATGGCAGAAGAACAAACAGTCCATGGAGAGGGTGTGAGGGGTCTTTAATGATGCACCGTGTCTTCCGGAGGCATCGAATCTGAAAGAGGTCTTGTACAGAAGGTAGAGAGACCCCAATAACCTTCTCTGCTCCCCTAACCACCCTCTACAAGGCTTTTTTGTCAGCAGCACTGCAGCTGGAGTACCAGGTTGTGATGCAAAAGGTCAGCACTCTCTCAACCACGCCTCTGTAGAATGTAGTTAAGACGTTAGTGGGGAGTGATGCTTGTTTAAGCTTCCTCAGAAAATAATCTCTAGATTACTTATAATACCTAATACAATGTAAATGCTATGTAAATAGTTGTTATACTGTATTGTTTAGGGAATAATGACAAGTAAAATATTTTATTTCCAACAAAAACATCCAATAAAACATAAAAATATACAGCTTCAAACGAACCGAATCAAACACATGGTAAATGACTTATTGGAATAAATGTAGAACGTCACTGTCACTATAAAACTTCAGTAACTTGTCTTTCTGTTTCTTTAAATCATATACAGTGGCAGTTCCGACACTATTTTGTTCAGTAAGACGCTGCACAGACAAACCACGATCGAGCTTCTGCAATAACTCCTCTTTCTGCGTTATTGATAATGATAGAAGCTTCCTTCTCTTTTTCTCATCGTTACCCACAGGGGTACCTGCAGCTCTTTTCGACGTTTTCACAGTGAAATTAAACGCAGAGTCGACAGTGAACGCAAAATATCAGCGGACAGCAAACGCACGTGTGACCAGTACGAGCGCTGAGCCGCGACCGGCGTCTGGCGGCCTCTGCTCGCGCTGCCAGGTCACACCTGAGTGATGTCCGCCGTCGGCGAAGAAAGCTTCGGTTTTCAGAGCTTTTTGGATTTCAGAATTTCGGGTAAGGGACTGTGGACCTGTACATACTTTGATAATAAATATACTTTGAATCTTTAATCTGCTCTTCAGTAATCTACGATCTTAGAAAGCAACCTGTCCAGATGAATCACGGCTCAGTGCGTCAACTGATAATAAACTATCTTTGAACTTTGAAGGTGGATCACACATTTGGAATATCTGCTTGTAGATGTGTTGTTATCTTCCTTTGAGGTCTGCCTTCTCCTGCTGGCTTTTTAAATTTTCACCACCTTTTATGAGTAGGTACGGGACGACAGGAGAATTTAGATCTGATCTAATGCTTAACTTAGATCTATTTACCATGCGCTGATTTCGGGGCTTTGCATGCACATTTCTTATTTTTTACTTCGCAGAATAGCTTTCTTCCTAGAGGACCTCAACCTCGCCTTTGGGTTTGGAGGCTTGTGTGCCTCAATGACCCGGAGAGCGATATCGGCTGCAGTCACAGTCTTGCGATTTGGCTGTAGGGGAGGGTCATCCATGCCAAACAGGTCAAAGGGCAGCGGCCAGACTAAGAACGGTTCACTGCCCTCCAAGTACAGAGGTTCGGCTCCGGGTGAACAACCCTGGCTGGTAAAACGAAATTGCTACGGAAACGGTAAAGGAGAATCCTTCTACATCGGAGTACGGCGGTATTCCCGACTCCGCACGATTGGCAGCCAAGTGGAATCTACGATGCCTGCTTCTGTTGTCTGCATGATTTGTGGGTTTTTTCTCTTCTCTGCGCACTGGGCTTTCTTTGTTTAATCGGGTTCCTTGCTTAGGGGCTGCCTGTAAGCAGTCAAATCTCAAGGTGGTGTAACTGAAAAACCACGAGGAAGCTACTTGCATGACGAAGGCACCGCCAAGACCAAGACCAACATTGGCTTTGATGGCCAAGGACAGACGGAGATGGAGGACCCTCATTGCTGCCCTAAGAACTGTCGGTACGTTGGGCACTAAGCAAGTGGAATAGACTCTTCCACCTCTTTGTGCCACGCCGCCCCCCCGACAATCCCACTTCACCTTAGACCTAATCGCGGGACAGTTTACCGTGACCAGTTTTGGACTGTGCGAGGAAACCTGAGCACCTGGGGGAAACCACGCATCCTGCGGGAAGGACGTACAGAAACTCCTTAAAGAACGGCACCGGAATCGAACTCCAAACTCCAGAACGCCGCGAGGTGTAATAGCGTCGAGCTCACCGCGGAGGCACCATAGTCACTTATAGGGTGGTGTGCTTGGTGCTGTGTTCCATGCTCACGTTAAACGACCCGTACTCAAAATTCAAGTCAGGGTTCACGATTCAAATACTTTTATTATCAAATTACGTGTAAGTTATACAACCTTCAGATTTGTCTCCCTACGGGCAGGCCACCAAGCAAGAAACCCGAAAGGACCCAATTAATCCAAGAAAGACCAACCCCCACTGCGCAGAGAAAGAGGAAAAAAAAAGAAATCACGCAAACAACAGAAGCGAACGACAACAATAACGTTCCAAAGCAAATGGAGTCCTGAGATCTGAATCTCTGGAGCAGCCCCGAGTAGGCCTGAAGCCTCAGCCTCAGTTCATCATATTAGTGGGCCAAATCACCATGAAGCTTGCAGGCACAGAGCACGGCATCTACAAGGCTATAACTTCTGCAATTTTTAACAAGGTATTGTCATCCCCCAGTTCCTAGCTCCTGCCACGAGGGTAAAACTTTAATTTTTTGCCCTCTCCGACCTAAATCTACCACTGTGGCCACCCATACAGCTCTGAACTAGTGGAATGATTTGCCAAATTGTCTCTTGATAATTGAAAGCCAGACCGGAACGTCTGGCTTTGATTATTGTATTTAAAAATAGACTGCGTGTACATATGCGAGAAGGCATACTCTGCAAAAGCAGGTAAGTTCTTTGAATTCATTTTCCTATTTTGGCTTGAAGCTGTTAACCGCGGCAGCCGTAACCGCAAGAAAGGCTGCATTCAAACACGTCGTGTACCACGATACTGAACAAGTCAGCAGAGAAGAAAGAGCGTGGTATGTTACTGCTTTTGTTATTCGCTCTTCAAAACCAAATGTAAATTGCCCTTAATTATGTAGCAATTTCTTCCAACCCCAAATTGAGCTGTGATCTTTCCTTCATGGATAGTGGCATTAAACAATATGGCATTTATATATTATCTTCCTCTTTCTCCCCAGAAGCAAACGACTTGGGAGCTTATTGTTATAAATCAGTAATCCCCCCCCACCCCAGGTGATCAGAATCGGGGTTATTATCTCCAATAGATGTCGTGAAATTTGTACTGGTGCAAGTCATAACGTTACATAAGTAATTAAATAGTGAAAAAGGAGTGTAGTGGTTAGCATGAGGCCTTACAGTATATCAGTAACCCGGGTTCAATTCCTGCCGCTGCCCGTGAGGAGTTTGCAGGTTCTCCCCCGTGACCGCGTGGGCTTCCTCCGGGTGCTCCGGTTTCCTCCCACGGTCCAAAGACAATTGGTAGGTTAACTGCTCATTGTAAATCGTCCCCGAGATCAGGCTAGGGTTAAATTGCTGGGGGGGGGCACGGCTCAAAGTGCTGGAAAGGCCTGTTCTGCAATATATTTCAATAAATATTAAATAAGTAAAAATAAGAGTGATAAATTAGTGCTCAAGGATTCCTGGACCTTTCAGAAATCTTTGCTGAAAGGAAAGAAGCTGTTCCTGAATCATTGAGTGTGTGCCTTCAGGCTCCTGTACCCCCTCCCTGATGGCAGAGGGGAAGAAGCTGTTCCTGAATCACTGAGTGTGTGCCTTCAGGCTCCTGTACCCCCTCCCTGATGGCAGAGGGGAAGAAGCTGTTCCTGAATCGTTGAGTGTGTGCCTTCAGGCTCCTGTACCTCCTCCCTGATGGCAGAGGGGAAGAAGCTGTTCCTGAATCGATGAGTGTGTGCCTTCAGGCTCCTGTACCTCCTCCCTGATGGCGGAGGGGAAGAAGCTGTTCCTGAATCGCTGAGTGTGTGCCTTCAGGCTCCTGTACCTCCTCCCTGATGGCAGAGGGGAAGAAGCTGTTTCTGAATCGTTGAGTGTGTGCCTTCAGGCTCCTGTGCCTCCTCCCTGACAGTAACAACGAGAAGAGAGCAAGACCCAGGTGGTGTGGGCCCTGGGCAATGGATGCTGCCTTCTTGAGGCCCTCGATGCTGGGGAAGGTCGTGCCCGTGGTAGAGCGGGCTCAATCTGCAACCCTCTCTTGCGGTTCTCTCCATACCGAGGTGTGATGTAACCCGTTAGAGCGTCCCCCTAACTCACGTCTGTAGAAATTTTGTGATAAACTGATCTGCGCTCAGCGGCTCCTTTACTAGGGACGCCTTGTTAATGCGAGTATCTAATCAGCCAATCACGTGGCAGCAACTCGATGCATCAAAGCACGCCGACGCGGTCAGGAGGCCCAGACCAGACAATGTACTTATTTTGCATTTGTTCATGTTCGATTCAGTCCTGGTGATCTGCTTTAAAATTCACATTATGCAGCGTCTACTAGTGCATAGAGTTACCAAGTTGAGCTCTAGGTTGGGTTAATACAAAAGCAAGAATGTAAGGCTGAGGCTTTATAAGGCATTGGTCAGACCACGCTTGGAGTATTGGGAGCAGCTTTGGGCCCCTTATCTCAGAAACGATATGCTGGCTTTGGAGAGGGTGCAGGGGACGTTTACAAGAATGATCCCGGCAATAAAGGGTTAATGCCAAGGGAGTATTTGATGGCTGTGCCTCCATACTCGCTGGAGTTTAAAAGGTTGAGGGGGGCGCGGGTTCTGACTGAAACCTACGGAATATTAAAAGGAATATTAAAAGATGTGAGGCAATGCTGCAAGTATTGTGAGAGTCAGGACCAGAGGGCGCAGATCCATGATCGAGGGACGTCCCTTTAGAACGGAGATGAGAAGGAACTTCTCTAGCCAGAGGCTGGTGAATCTGTGGAATTCATTGCCGCAGACGGCTGTGGAGGCCAGGTCACTGGGTATATTTAAAGCAGAGGTTGACAGGTTCTTGATTAGTCAGGGCGCCAAAGGTTACAGAGAGAAAGCAGGAGAATGGGGTTGAGAGGGAAAATAAGTCAACCATGATCAAATGGGAGAGCAGATTCAGTGGGCTGAATGGCATATATCTGCACCCAAGTCTTACAGCCTTATTATTCACTTGCAATTGCCCCTCTGGTTGTATTTTCTATAACACAAAGTATAAGAATTCTACCTTTTTGTTGGTTTAACCTCAGTGACCAATGGCACTGACTTAAATTTTCTGTCAATTTCACCCATAAATTTCATAGCGTGGATGTTTCTACCGTTCAGAGCAGAATTCCTGCTGTTTTTAAATATAAGCTTGTGCTTCTAAGTCTGTTAGATTTTAATCCATTTCTCTGTTCACTACTGCACAGTAACTTGATCATATTTTGAAAACAAAACCTCTACCTTCTATATTGGGTATTATAGAGTCATAGAGAAGTAGAACACAGAGACAGGCTCTATGCCGTCAGGTCCATACTGAAAGCTGCCCATTCTGCATCGAATCATTGCCCAAAGTATGGAACTAATTCCACTCTAGAGAAACGTCCCAATTCTATTTTCCCCCTCCACTGAATGTGAAATCCTTCGTTCTCTGTAGCCAGATCCCAATGGGTCTCCATGTATCTGCATTTCTCCCTCTGTAGTGTTTGCTGTTCTTTTCCGAGCCTCGTGGCGCGTTGGGCGACGACCCTACCGCTGCCTTCGCGTTGGTCTGCTTCTTACGAGGCCGACTCGCCAGCTCGACGCTCAACCCAGCACGGAAGGAGCCGGCCGGATTCGAACCCACAACCAGTCGCCTGGAAGTCCGGCGCAGATGCTGCTACACCACTGCAGTATTTAGTACCTCCTTAAAGAAATTGCCTGAGTTTGTCAAGTCTAATTGTGCCTTTTAACATCTGCACCAGCCTTTAAATCTCTCTTTATCTGGAAACATAGGGATTTTATACTTGATTCAAGACTCTAATCCATTTCCCTTTTGCAAACCGCAGGCTGTCCTCTGTCATTGTTATGGGCTTATTTGGGTTGCAGCCATTCTTAATCTTTATGGTTAACCAGGGAATGAGTAACATTAGTCAACAAACGATGCACGAAGCAAATTGCCGTTGTGCTGCTGCTGTAAGTAATTTCATCCTCAATCCCGCTGACAATTGTTGCTGGCGTTATGGAGCACTTCAGTTTTACCAGGTGAAGGTCTTTTGCAGATCCAGCGAGTCACGGATTCCATCTACTTGCCTTCTGGCTCAGTCACTGTGTAGCAAGGTAGTTTAGTATTTGGAGACTTTTCTTTCAGAAACATGGAAAACCTACAGCTTAATACAGGCCCCGAACATGTCCTTACCTTAGAACTACCTAGGGTTACCCGTATCCCTCTATTTTTCTAAGCTCCATGTACCTATTCAGGAGTCTCTTAAAAAACCCTATCGTATCCACCTCCACCACCGTCGCCGGCAGCCCATTCCACGCACTCACCACTCTCTGCGTAAAAAACCTACCCCTGACATCTCCTCTGTATCTACTTCCAAGCACCTTAAAACTGTGCCCTCTCGTGCTAGCCATTTCAGCCCTGGGAAAAAGCCTCTGACTGTCAACACGATCAATGCCTCTCATCATCTTGTGCACCTCTATCTTGTCCTCCGTCGCTCAAAGGAGAAAAGGCCGAGTTCACTCAACCTATTCTCATAAGGCATGCTCCCCAATCCAGGCAACATCCTTGTACATCTCCTCTGCACCCTTTCTATGGTTTCCACATCCTTCCTGTAGTGAGGCAACCAGAACTGAGCACAGTATACTCCAAGTTTCTGGAAATTAAATGAGTAACAAGAAAATTGGAAGAGAGAACTGGCTGAGGAGCATATCTTTCTCAGCAGTATTTTTACCGTAGCAGTTTCCGCTGCGTGATTACATCTCGGTGCTTTGGAGTTCAGTTCCAGCGTCCTCTGTAAGCAAGTTTGCACGTTCTTCCCGTGGGTCTCCTCCAGGTGCTATGGTTTCTTCCCACAGTGCAAGAATGTTCCGGCTAGTAGTCCAATTAGTCTTTGCAAATTGTCTTGCGATTCGGCTAGGGTTAAATGAGTGGCTTGCTGGCGGTGCAGCTCAAGGGGCCGTTTCTTAATAAATAAGTAATTCTTGTGTGTAAGCACTGTGATATAAATGCCGTTGTTCCTGACAACAATTGTTTGTGTCTTATCATTCTTAGGAAATTTGGCCACCCACTTACCTAAATGACTCGATCATTAGACATGTCTCTGTAGCACACAACCTAGCTTGCGTTTGTCGGGTAACCACAAACCGCCTTCCACTTTCTCTGAGGCAGCTTCGGAATCCCTAATCCTAAATAGGTTTCTGCCCCTCGATCTCACTTTCTGTGAGGACTATAAGCTGCGATAGGTCGGTCAGGCCTAATTCGCATCTCCCCAGACAGGTCCTTTACTCCCGTTTGAAGGAAGGGTCAGCAGGCCCCTGGAAACACTTCTAAGCTAACAGCAAAACCTGCGTGCAGAAATTCAGCATCTAAAAACTGCAAAGACATTGAAATCAGAGTTCAAGGTAAATTTTATTATCAGAGTACATACACGTCACCACGTATTCATTTCCCTGCGGGCATACTCAGCAAATCTACTGTATACAGGATCAACGAACAACAATTGGGAGTTTGAAGGGATTTGGTATGTCAACAAATACACTCAATAACTTCTATAGGTGTACCGTGGAGAGCATTCTGACAGGATGCATCACTGGCTGGTGTGGGGCGGGGGGGGGGGGGTGGGGTGTTACTGCACAGGACCGAAAGAAGCTGCAGAGGGTAATAAATTTAGTCGGCTCCAGCTCGGGTACTGGCCTACAAAGTAGCCAGGACATCTTCAGGGAGCGGTGTCTCAGAAAGGCAGCGTCCATTATTAAGGACCCCCAGCACCCAGGACATGCCCTCTTCTCATTGCTACCATCAGGGAGGAGGTACAGGAGCCTGAAGGCACACACTCAATGATTCAGTAACAGCTTCTTCCCCTCTGCCATCAGGGAGGAGGTACAGGAGCCTGAAGACACACACTCAGTGATTCAGGAACAGCTTCTTCCCCTCTGCCATCAGGGAGGAGGTACAGGAGCCTGAAGGCACACACTCGGCGATTCAGGAACAGCTTCTTCCCCTCTGCCATCAGGGAGGAGGTACAGGAGCCTGAAGGCACACACTCAGTGATTCAGGAACAGCTTCTTCCCCTCTGCCATCAGGGAGGAGGTACAGGAGCCTGAAGACACACACTCAGCGATTTAAGAACAGCTTCTTCCCCTCTGCCATCAGGGAGGAGGTACAGGAGCCTGAAGGCACACACTCAGCGATTCAGGAACAGCTTCTTCCCCTCTGCCATCAGGGAGGAGGTACAGGAGCCTGAAGGCACACACTCAGCGATTCAGGAACAGCTTCTTCCCCTCTGCCATCAGGGAGGAGGTACAGGAGCCCGAAGACACACACTCAACGATTCAGGAACAGCTTCTTCCCCTCTGCCATCAGGGAGGAGGTACAGGAGCCCGAAGACACACACTCAGCGATTCAGGAACAGCTTCTTCCCCTCTGCCATCAGGGAGGAGGTACAGGAGCCTGAAGATACACACTCAACGATTCAGGAACAGCTTCTTCCCCTCTGCCATCAGGGAGGAGGTACAGGAGCCTGAAGACACACACTCAGCGATTCAGGAACAGCTTCTTCCCCTCTGCCATCTGATTCCTAAATGGACATTGTACCCATGAACACTACCTCACTTTTTAAATGTATCTTACTTCTGTTTTCTGCACGATTTTTTATCTATTCAATATAAGTATACTGTAATTGATTTATTTATTATTATTATTTTCTCTTCTATATTATGTATTGCATTGAACTGCTGCTGCTAAGGTAACAAATTTCATGACACATGCCAGTGATAATAAACCTGATTCTGAAACCGTGCAAATGCAAATATAAATAATGAGAGCATGAAAGAACAAGATAAAGTGTCCTTAAAGTGAGACCGTTGGTTGTGGGAACACCAGAAGTCGAATGAGTGTGGTTATCCCCTTTTGTTCAGGAGCCTGATGGTTGAGGGGTAGTAACTGTTCCTGAACCTGGTGGTGCGAGTCCTGAGACTCCTGTACCTCCTTCCTGATGGTTGAGGGGTAGTAACTGTTCCTGAACCTGGTGGTGCGAGTCCTGAGGCTCCTGTACCTTCTACCTGATGGTTGAGGGGTAGTAACTGTTCCTGAACCTGGTGGTGCGAGTCCTGAGGCTCCTGTACCTCCTTCCTGATGGTGGAGGGGTGATAACTGTTCCTGAACCTGGTGGTGCGAGTCCTGAGTCTCCTGTACTTCCTTCCTGATGGTTGAGGGGTAGTAACTGTTCCTGAACCTGGTGGTGCGAGTCCTGAGGCTCCTGTACCTCCTTCCTGATGGTGGAGGGGTGATAACTGTTCCTGAACCTGGTGGTGCGAGTCCTGAGGCTCCTGTACCTCCTTCCTGATGGTGGAGGGGTGATAACTGTTCCTGAACCTGGTGGTGCGAGTCCTGAGTCTCCTGTACCTTCTACCTGATGGTTGAGGGGTAGTAACTGTTCCTGAACCTGGTGGTGCGAGTCCTGAGTCTCCTGTACCTTCTACCTGATGGTTGAGGGGTGGTAACTGTTTCTGAACCTGGTGGTGCGAGTCTTGAGGCTCCTGTACCTTCTACCTGATGGCAGCAGTGAGAAGAGAGCACGGCCTGGGTGGTGGGGATCTCTGATGATGGATGCTGCTTTCCTACGGCAATGTTTCGTGTAGATGTGTTCCAGGCACTGCCAGCGAAAGTGTTAGAGGTGGATGCAATAGGGTCCTTAAAGAGATAGGTTCACGCAACTTAGAAAAACCAGAGGGCTGTGCGGTAGGGAAATTCTAGGAAGTCTCCAGAGCGGGTCGGCACAACACTGTGGGCCGAAGGGCCTGTAATGTTCAGTAGCGTTGTGTGTTTCTATGCAACTGCAAGCAGGTTGGGTGGGACTACAACCAGGGGTCATGGGTTAAGGGTGAAAGGTAAAAAGTTTAAGGGGAACGTGAGGGGAAACTTCTTCACCCAGAGGGTGGTGAGAGTGTGGAACGAGTTGCCAGCACAAGAGGTGCACGCGAGTTCGATTTCAACGTTTAAGACAAGTTTGGATAGGTGCATGGATGGTAGGGGTGTGGAGGGTTTATAGTCCCGGTGTAGATTGAAGAGAGCAGGCAGCTTAAATGGTTCGGGATGGACCAGATGGGCCGAAGGGCCTGTTTTTGTGCTGTACCTTTCCATGACTCTCTGACTCTATGGAGGACCTTCATTGCTGCCCTAAACACCAGCAGCGTAACAGGCAGTGGGACGAGGCATCTTTGTTCTTCACAACTCCAAACAGGCTAGATTCCAACCAGGTATTCGCTTTTCACCCCCTGGGGGCTTATTGCAGAACACCCTGAAGGTTGACTTGCAGGTTGAGTCGGTGGTGAGGAGGGCAAATGCCATGTTGGCATTCATTTCAAAAGGTCTAGAAGGATGTGATGCTGAGGCTTTATAAGTCACTGGTGAGGCCTCACCTTGAGTATTGTGAACAGTTTTGGGCCTCTCATCTAAGAAAAGATGTGCTGGCATTGGAGAGGGTCTAGAGGAGGTTCACAAGGATGATTACAGGAATGAAAGGGTTATCATACGAGGAACATTTGATGGCTCTGAGTCTGTATGGGGAGAAGGCCCAGAACTGGGGTTGAGGAGGAGATTATAAAAAAAAGGATCAGCCATGATGGAATGGCGGAGCAGACTCGACGGGCCAGATGGCCGAATTCTGCTCCTGTGCCTTATGGTCTTATTGACTTGGGTGGGAGATAGCCAGTTGCTCGTGAGTCAGTGGGGAAGGAAGCTGTTCTCCTGAAAGCAGAAGGGGACACATTAGCGTCTCAGTTCAAAGCAAGGCGCTAACGCTGTCTTTGATTTGAATGACGGGGGCTCCTTGGAAAGGAGCAGCTCATTTCCAGGTTTCAGGTGTCTAGCAGGATGGTGTCAATAGTCAATTAACAGATTGTAACTTCTCTTAAAGATGTTGCCGGTGTTACTATTACTGGGCAATTAATAGCTCACAGCTGTTCTACAATGTCACGGACAGAGGACAAGTAAAATGTCCAAGACAATCTGTTTGCACGTCGCTTTGAAGCTGGTGTATTCATGTTCAAAGGTTCATTTTATTATCAAAGTATGTGTGCGTAACACAACTCTGAGATTTGTCTTCTCCCGATAGCCACGAAATACGGAAAAATCATAGGAGTTGAAAGAAAGACTTCAATACCCCCCCCCAACCCTGCACAGAAAGAATAAGAAGCAAAAAAGTCGCAAACCCCACCCCTCCCCCCAACCCTTCCTCGGTACAGAAAGCTAACTGATCACCCAAACCCCCAGCCCCCAAATCGGCAGCAAGAAAGAATGGGCGAGAACATGCAAGAGATATCGAACTGAAAGAGGCCAATATGAACTACACTCCGATCCAGAAATCTCCTAATTTTGATAACACCTCCGAGAGTATCAGCCTCTCCGAGGGATGCGACTCGGAAGAAAACGGCCCCTTGGAGGGAACCAGTGTTCCAAAGGTCAAATGTACATTTATTATCAAAGTATGTATGCAGTAGACAACTCTGAGGTTCGTCTTCTCCACAGACAGCCACAAAACAAAGAAACACCATGGAACCCGTTCAAAGAAAAGCAACAGACACCCCCAGTGCAAAAAAAAACAAATCACGCAAATGGCAAAAGAAAATGGACAAAAACACAGAATATAAAACACCAAAAGTGAAAGAGTGCAGGCATATTCAGTTTGGCTCAGTTCAGTCTAGCCCTGTTTGTTATCCAGAGGCCACCCTGATCAAAAAACGCCCAAATTCTCAACCAAAAAAAAATGCGTGGCTAGAAACCAGAAGGTACTTTGTGTTAGTCCATACCTTGTGACAGAGTAATTTACAAAATAGAAGAGATAATGGATGGGCAGCATCCATTATTAAGGACTTCCAGCACCCAAGGCATGCCCTTTTCTCACTGTTACCATCAGGTAGGAGGCACAGAAGCCTGAAGACACACACTCAGTGATTCAGAAACAGCCTCTTCCCCTCTGCCATCAGGGAGGAGGAACAGGAGCCTGAAGACACACACTCAGCGATTCAGGAACAGCTTCTTCCCCTCTGCCATCAGGGAGGAGGTACAGAAGCCTGAAGACACACACTCAGCGATTCAGGAACAGCTTCTTCCCCTCTACCATCAGGGAGGAGGTACAGAAGCCTGAAGACACACACTCAGCGATTCAGGAACAGCTTCTTCCCCTCTACCATCAGGGAGGAGGTACAGGAGCCTGAAGACACACACTCAACGATTCAGGAACAGCTTCTTCCCCTCTGCCATCAGGGAGGAGGTACAGGAGCCTGAAGACACACACTCAACGATTCAGGAACAGCTTCTTCCCCTCCGCCATCAGGGAGGAGGTACAGGAGCCTGAAGACACACTCTCAACGATTCAGGAACAGCTTCTTCCCCTCTGCCATCAGGGAGGAGGTACAGGAGCCTGAAGACACACACTCAGTGATTCAGAAACAGCCTCTTCCCCTCTGCCATCAGGGAGGAGGAACAGGAGCCTGAAGACACACACTCAGCGATTCAGGAACAGCTTCTTCCCCTCTGCCATCAGGGAGGAGGTACAGAAGCCTGAAGACACACACTCAGCGATTCAGGAACAGCTTCTTCCCCTCTACCATCAGGGAGGAGGTACAGGAGCCTGAAGACACACACTCAACGATTCAGGAACAGCTTCTTCCCCTCTGCCATCAGGGAGGAGGTACAGGAGCCTGAAGACACACACTCAACGATTCAGGAACAGCTTCTTCCCCTCCGCCATCAGGGAGGAGGTACAGGAGCCTGAAGACACACTCTCAACGATTCAGGAACAGCTTCTTCCCCTCTGCCATCAGGGAGGAGGTACAGGAGCCTGAAGACACACACTCAACGATTCAGGAACAGCTTCTTCCCCTCTGCCATCAGGGAGGGGGTACAGGAGCCTGAAGACACACACTCAACGATTCAGGAACAGCTTCTTCCCCTCTGCCATCAGGGAGGAGGTACAGGAGCCTGAAGACACACACTCAGCGATTCAGGAACAGCTTCTTCCCCTCTGCCATCAGGGAGGAGGTACAGGAGCCTGAAGACACACACTCAACGATTCAGGAACAGCCTTTTCCCCTTTGCCTTCTTGTTTATTTATTACATGTAATTTTATTTATTATTATTTTATTTTTTTCCCTTCTCTGCTAGATTATGCATTGCATTGAACTGCTGCTGCTAAGTTTAACAAATTTCACGTCCCGTGCCGGTGATGGTAAACCCGGTTCTGGTTCTGATTCTGACGTTATCATCACCAGGCGACATGCAATGTAGTTCTCACAGGTCTAACAGCTGCCATCTTATCACACAATAGAAGAGCGCTTAGGATTTAACATCATCGAGTTATACCGTATTTTTCTGGTCCGATGCCCCATAAGGAAATACACAGACAGATGTATGACCACATGTTATATTATGTGACATCTTGAACAGATCTTTGAGGAGTTCGAGCATTCGGTGGCACTCACAATATTTAAACTGTAGCTGAAAAGGGAGATTACTTCAGATAGGAAGCCATTCAAACCTTTCACAGCTTGGCGTTGTTTCGTAATTGTTGTGTTATCAGATGTGTGTTCTGCACTATTCTCCTTTTTGTGTTGGAGTATTAATTTTTATCTTGGTTTTTGTTCTTTCCTACCATTTATTGATTTCTTGACAGAGAGCGCGGAATAGGCCCTTCCGGTGCCGTGAGCCATAACGCCCAGCATTTCCCCCATTTAATAGCGTCACGGAGTCCTAGAGATCCAGGCCCTTCGGCCCATCTAGTCCAAACTGGAAGCATTTAATCTGCCTGCTCCCTTCACTGGGACCACAGCTATCCACACCCCAACCCTCCATGTACCTATCCAGACTTCGCTTAACCGTTGAAATCGAGCTCGCGTGCACCACTTATGCTGGCAGCTCGTCCCGCACTCTCACGATCCTCTGATCCTAACCTAATCACGGGACAACTTACAATGACCAATTAACCTACCGACCGGTACGTCTTTGGACTGTGGGAGGAAACCGGAGCACCCGGAGGAAACCCACGCGGTCACGGCGAGCGTGTACAGAGGGAGTGATGGAATTGAGCCCAGGTCGCTAATACTGTAAAGAGTTGGGATAACTATTAGGCTAGCGTGTCACCTCAAATCAAATTTAGAAAATTCCAGCCACGTATACAGTAGATGTACCATGCTAACATATGGATCAAATATTAAAAATAACTAAAAAAAAATATGGATCAAGCGATTCCCTCTAAGGCACGTGCGTGTGCGTGCAAACATCTTTTGCTACTCGCGCACAAGGGAATTTAAACTGCGCGCAAGAGGTTGTCACTCTTTACCTCATTGGCATGTTTAGTACATTTCACAGTCACACACAATCACATTTCCTTTCCCGGTTTCTCATGCGGACGGTGTTGACAACGTGGAATTTGTGATGATTTGTCTGCAGATTTTAGGACTGGCTTATTTATACTGTTTTTATTGAAGAAGTTATTGATTCACTATGCCGAATTCCAACGAAGCAAAGGGCGCGAAGTGCAAAAGAACTGCGAGTTCATTTAAAGCAGAATGGCTCAATAAAACAGGAGAAGCTGCTGCACTGAAAGCTCACGAGGTCAGGAACGTGCGGCTACGAGAAATATTTGTGTGCGGTACAGAAACTGGTGTTACCTGTGTGTATTGTCACGACGCAAAAGTTGCTGGAGATTCTACAAGTGGGAAGAAGTGGAGTGACTCTTGGCTTTTTAAAGCGTCATTTAGCCAGCAAATCACACGCGGACAGCGTGCAAAAGGTCCGGCGAGAAAATCCTTCGTTGCCTGCTACGTATGTTTCGTGGGAGTGCAGACTAGCGAGAGCGAAAACGGTCAAACCCAGAGGAGATCAAAGTTCTTACGGACAGTGTTTTGCTAGCTGTTAAAATGAATATCTCTATACTGTATACAAAATGCAGTGCGCGCATGTTGTTGTCACTGGGCTAAAAATTGCACGGCACAAGATTTTTGCCTACACCGGCCGCTACAAATCGGAGGGAAGATCAGGATCAGGCAGTTTTCGTGCAGGAAGCGCATCGTGATCTTCATGTGTTAAGCTTGAGACCGGTGACCTCGTGTAATATCTCACACAGTCAAAAATATTTCCTTCGCGTCTCCATCTTTATCGTTTGGTCTTCTGCCGTGCAAATTTCAGTCTTCCCACACCCTGTCTGTTTTCCTGCATACTTGGGTCTTCCTGCTTTCTGCTTCTTATTTATAGAACACAAGACAACACAGCAAGTAGAGGCCCTTCAGCCCACAACGTTGTGCTGACCTTTTAACTCACTCTAACCCTTCCCTCCCACACAGCTCTCCATTTTTCTTTCATTCATATGCCTATCGAAGAGTCTCTTGAATATCACTAATGTGTCAGTCTCTCCCACCACCCCTGGCAGGGCATTCCACACACCCACACTCTCTGTGTGTGCAAAAAAAAAAAATCACCTGTGACATCGCCCTCCACTTATTTCAAAATGGTGCCTCCCTCATATCAGCTGGTCTTGGCCTGAGATTGAGGTGCTACCTTTCCACTCGATATGTGCGCCTCGCCTCATCATCTTCAGCGTTTCATCTTCATCTCATTCTAGGTTCAGAAGTTCACTTTATTATCGAAGTAAGTACGCATAATACAACTCTGAGATTCGTCTTCTCCAGATAGCCATAAAATACAGAAAACCATATGATAGTCGAAAGACAAACGTTAATCTTCCCCCCCCCACCACTGGATGAAAAGATAAAGAAACAAAGTCTCACAACCCCCGCAAACCCCTCCCTCACTCAAAAGCTAACAGATCACCCACAGGGGAGCAGTGACTCGAACACATTGTCCCCTCTGAGGGCATCGACTCGAACCAGCGGCCTCTTCAAGGGCGGCGACTCGTACCTACTGGCTCCTCCGAGGGCAGCGACTTGAACCAGCGGCCCCTCCGAGAACTGCTCGCTCTCCCCCGCGTTTGCCTCTCAATCTCCTTCTCTCCAAAGAGCATGTTCACCCTATCCTCACCAGACATTCCCTCTAATCCAGGCAGCATCCCAGTAAACTCTCCAAAGCTTCCACATCCTTCCTATAATGAGAGGACCGGAACCGAGCACACTCGCAATTCCTTTCAGAAATGTTTCTGGGCTTTAATCAGACGTTTGATTTTTTTCTTTAACACATGCACTGTAGTGGCCATGGTGAAATACTCTCTTCGTTTCTGAATACTGAGGCTTCCAACAACCTCCAGGAAGCTCAGCATCATGCAAGATAAAGCCGTCATTTAATCAGCTTCCTATCTGCCATCCCAAAAAATCTCAACCCTTTCACCACGGGTACGAACGTTGTACAACTTGCATCGTAGCTGTCCGATGGCAGCTCGTAAGCCTGTAACATTATGAACACATCACCAGAACTAGGACATATGTTCAGAACCTTGCTGGATAAAGGCCATTAACATCTTGAAGGATCACCACCCCCCCACCGCGCCCCCCCCCCTGCTCACAGTCTGTTCGTCCCACCTCCGAACAGGGAGGAGGCTACATAGCACCCACACCAGGAGCACCCGACTCAAAAACAGTTCCTTTCCCCAAGCAGTAAGGCTGATTAACACCCCCACCCCTCCACAACCCCCCCCCCCACCCACCACTACTTTATCATTTCCTGTCAGAGTCACCGTATGTACTCAGAATCAGAATCAGAATCAGGTTTATTCTCACTGGCATGCGACGTGAAATTCGTTAGCTTAGCAGCAGCAGTTCAATGCAATACATAGTCCAACGGAGAAAAATAAAATAATAATAATAATAATAAATAAACAAGAAGATCAATTACTATATTGAATAAAATTTTAAAAACATGCAAAAACAGAAATACTGTATATTTTAAAAAAAAGTTAAGTATTGTCCAAAGCTTCAATGTCCATTTAGGAGTCGGATGGCAGAGGGGAAGAAGCTGTTCCTGAATCACTGAGTGTGTGCCTTCAGGCTCCCGTACCTCCTC